>NW_028245984.1:0-105000 GCF_964263255.1 Lissotriton vulgaris
ACTGGCCTCAATGGCAGGGCCGGCTTTTGTGCTGGTGGCGCCCTGTGCAACAATGTTTGCTGGTGCCCCCAAAGATCACCTAAGCCTCGGACACTACACAGAGACAATCATTTATATGTGTGTAAATCACTGTATAGGAAATGTTACATAAGACAAAGGACTACAAGGTGTAGAAGCCACACGGCAACCATACTAGTAGGCAGTATAGTTTAATAGCTCACTGGTCTATGTTAGGATTATAATTTATAAACTGCAGGTAACAAAAGGATCTCTCTGACACAAGCAGTAACCTACTAACCTAGTTAACATTATGTGCACTTTGTGATCTGCATAGTACATGTTCTTTGCAGCAGGCACCTTAACCCTCTGTGCCACCTTTCCAGGAGTCAACCCTTCCACTAGACAAAACTCTGATCTCTCTCTTGGAAGAACATTAACCACCAAAGCTATCATGACACGCTTATTGTTGCTGAAAGTTGCTGGAGGTCAGGAAGGATGCAGCAAGGTTTTTTTAAAACCATATTATACTTGCAAACACTACGCACCCATCCGAAATAGGTACCCAGTGCAGTCACACTGTTAGCACCGCCCTAACCTGCTCAAGGTTCATGTGACCTCAGTGACAGAGTCACAAACATTCATAGGGAGTGCAAGGTTAAGTAAAGCATGTGAAATGTAAGCAGAAATAACATGGTTACCTTAACGATCTCTCACTCACTATTCAGAAATCAGCGAGTGGTTTTACCTGAAAAGTTAAGGACATGACTACAGGGCCCTGAAGGGAACCGTTTCATTGTCCATTGCTTATATCCTTAATAAAAGTAAACAGTATGGTTTAAAAAGACCACAACTGGATGATCGATGGTGGTCTTCTGATAACACATTTTGACATTTTATACATTACTCTGCCTAACAAAGTCAATGATTTAAAGCTTGGGTTGGGCAAACACTGCTCATGTTATCTTCGTTAAATACTCTATTTGTTTAGTATCCCCTGTTTTTAGCCTCCAGCCCCCCACTTGCACCATAATAATTTGAAACCCACCACTGTTGGGGCGGGCCCTCTTCCCGGTTCGTGTTGGATTTTGTGCGGCCATATTGGGTGTACTCAGGGACGCCTGCCGGCGCCATTTAGGAGCTCTGACGCTCTAGTCGTCATAAGGACGCTAGACGTCTTGAATAGGAGGGTAAATCAGTCGCTCAGTCTTGCTAGGTCACCCAGAGCGTCACCTGCGCGCTGCGCGTTGATTTTGATGGAATAGCGGTCATCCTTGATATTTTAAAGTACCTTGTTTTGTATCTTCGTTAAATACTCTATTTGTTTAGTATCCCTGTTTTTAGCCTCCAGCCCCCCACTTGCACCATAATAATTTGAAACCCACCGCTGTTGGGCGGGCCCTCTTCCCGGTTCGTGTTGGATTTGTGGCGGCCATATTGGGTGTACTAAGGGAAGCCTGCCGGCGCCATTTGGGAGCTCTGACGCTCTAGTCCTCATAAGGACTTTAGACGTCTTCAAAAGGAGGTCATGCTGACGCGCAGCGGTTACGCGCAGCGAGGACGCCGGATTTCCGCCGGAGTTACGCCTGAGTTCAGCCCGTCTGCGCCCGTCCGCACTGGACGGGCGCTGGACGCAGGAGACTCTCCTCCTACCTCACAGGTAGCATGTGTCTACACTTCTCAGGAGATATTGGCACTTAAGCCGTCTCTTTTGCCTTGTCATCATAGCTTTTCTCCAGAGGGTAAATTACACTCCTCCCTCTGTTACACCTGCAAGTCGATCCCTTTGCCCCCCGTTGCCTCTAATAGTAGATCTCAGACCTAGTCGGTATCACAGAGGGCCATTCTACCTAAAAAGGGCTTTCTGGTCAACGCTAGGTCTCTTATTAAAAATAATATAGCCTTTCACGAGTTTGTGACCGAAAGACAACCCGAGCGGGTGTTTGTGACTGAAACGTGGGCCTCTGACTCGTCAGGTCATGACTTACTGTTGGCGATTCCCGATGGCTGTAAATTGCATAGACAGGATAGAATCAGATGGGGGGGGGGGCTGGCCATTCTTTGCAAAGCCTCTCTGTCCTGTACTATAAAAGCTCTGTCTGAAGCCTCGGACCCTTTTGAGGCACTATACTTCTCTATTCTGTGTTCTCCCTCGGTTTCTTTCACCGGTATCCTCATCTATAGACCGCTTGGCCCTAGAGCCAGTTTTAGCGGTGAGCTCCTGAGAATTCTGGAACCCTATTTTGGTAAACCCCACCTCACCGTTCTAGGGGATCTGAATTTCCATTTAGATGATTTGGGGGCCAAGGACACTGCCTTGCTGGTGGACTCACTGGGAGCATGTGAGTTTACTCAACTGGTACATAGCCCAACCAATCGGGCGGGCCACACTTTAGACGGGGTGTTTACCAATGACCTTAGACTTTCAGTTGATCCTCCGGTGCCTTTAGTCTGGTCAGACCATCTGGCAGTGCCTCTTGAATTAGCATCCTCCCCGGCAGAGATGTCCTTTCCGGGTGCTACCAATAGAGGTCCCAAAAGAAGCTATAGGAATATTACGAACGAAGCCCTTGCTCCTTATATAAGAGCTAGCGGGCACTCCTCTTCGAGAGAAGCTGGTGAGGCGGCCCAAGAGCTTGCTAACTCCATCACTAAAGCTATTGATGAGCTAGCCCTCGCATCTCTTCGATATTTGGCACGGCGTAAACCTTCAGCCCCCTGGTTCACGGAGCCGTTAAGACTTCTGAGACAGAGTTGCCGGAGACAGGAGAGAAGATGGAGGAAAGCCTGGGATCCTATTGAAAGAGAGGCACACAAACGCCTTTTGCGAGAATATAAGGCTAGAGTAATTAAAGAAAAACAGGAGTTTTTCTCTAATCTCACCACATCCCTCACTTCGTCCAGGGAACTCTTTAAGATTGTGGACTCTCTATGTTCCCTTCAAGTGCCTGATCCAGTTGTGGGCTCACAGGACTTGTGCAACAATATCTCAGAGTTCTTCCATAAAAAAATCTAGGATATATATCTTGCTCTGGAAACTCAGAGGAACACTTTGGGGGATCTTTCCTCCTTAACTCTAGCCAATTTCGAGTCTTGGTCAAGAGACCCCACCAAGACCCTTACTCATTTTCCCTCGCTCTCCCTTGATGGGCTTGATCGCCTGTTAGACAGGACAAAGTCGGCTTCCCCTTTGGACCCTTGTCCACTGAAGATTCTGAAGGAATGTAGGGACACTCTTCTGCCGCCTCTTCTCGAAGTGATGAATGGTGCCATGGCTCAGGGTACCTTCCCTTCGGTTTGGAAAAAAGCAATAGTGAAGCCCCTTTTAAAAAAAAAAAAACACATTGGACCCCGAACAGCTTAAAAACTTCAGACCCATCTCTTTGCTACCTGCCCCAGCAGAAATGCTCGAATCCCATCTGAATTTTCATCTATCTACTTTCTTGGATTCCTCGGGGTTCGTAGATAGCTCCCAGCATGGATTCAGAAAGTTCCATAGTACTGAATCAGCACTTACTATGGTGGTCAATAACATCCGCCTGAAGGTAGATCTGGGCCAAACCACTGTGTTGGTCTTACTTGACCTCACAGCAGCTTTCGATACCCTGTCTCCCTCTACTTTAATATCTCGTTTGAGGGAGGCAGGGATTGCGGGGTCGGCCTTGAACCTTCTGCACTCTTTTTTACATCTAAGAGAGCAGAGAGTCATGCTCGGAGAGTTCCTCTCCCCTGCTAAATCTGTGCAATATGGGGTGCCACAGGGGTCGGCCTTGAGTCCGACCCTATTTAACATCTATGTGGCCCCCCTTGCCAGGTTAGTAAAATCGCAGGGGATGGAGGTTGTGTCATACGCCGATGAAACCCAAATCATGGTGTCCCTGGCTCACTCTGTTACTACATCCGCTGTCAACTTTAGGACTTGTATGCAGACAGTCTCGGAGTGGATGATCCAAAACTCCCTAAAGTTGAACGGCAACAAAACAGAGATCCTGGTCTTTGGCAAAGACCAGGACATCTGGTCTAGCGAGTGGTGGCCTCCATCTCTGGGAACCTGCCCCTCTCCTTCCCAATCGGCCAGAAATTTCGGCGTTATATTTGACACATCGCTGTCCATGACTCTCCAGGTCAACAGAACGGTGGCCACTTGCTGGGGGGTCATCAAGATCCTTAAAAGAATCCTGCACTATCTCTCTCCCCAAGCACGTAAGCAGACGGTTGTTGCAATAGTGGGCTCCAGGTTGGACTACTGCAATGCACTTTATGCAGATTCCAACAAGGGCCTTATCCAGCGCCTTCAGGTCGTGCAGAACGCGGCTGCAAGATTTGTCCTGGCTCTACCCAATGCATCCTCTGCTACAATGGCCAGGAAGAGCCTGCACTGGCTTCCCATCCAACAGAGGATCTCATTTAAGATCCTGTGTCTGGCCTATAGAGCTCTTTCAGCTGGCCCTTTGGACCCTTTGGGCTCTCTTCTACTTCGCCATGTTCCCAGTAGGACCCTCAGATCTTCGGAGATGAATCTGCTTGTAGTTCCCCACGCAAGGAAGGTCAGATGGGGCAACAGAGCATTTTCCATCATTGCCCCTTGGTTGTGGAATGCCCTCCCATTGGAGATTAAGGCCCAACCGTCTCTGTCCCTCTTTAAAAAAGCGCTCAAAACTTGGTGCTTTATCAAGGCCTACCAGTAAGAGAGTAAATTTGCTCCAGCTAGCTTCTTTTTGGTTAGGCGCCTTGACGCCCATTGGGCTTAGTAGCGCTATACAAATTAGATTTCATTTCATTTCATTTCAAGGGAGAGTTACTTACCTTCAGTAACGATATATCTGTTAGAGACACAGTCTAGCTGCAGATTCCTTAACTTAGAATTCTCCCCAGGCGTCAGACTGGATCTGGAAAATCTTTTTTTCCCAGCAATACCTCTGCACGACAGGAGGCAGCGTCGCCCTGCTCCGTCCGGACGTCGTCCACGGAAGTGACGTCAATGGAGCCATATAATCCCCTCTAGGCACGCTGACGTCAGTTTTCTGCAGTAAAATTTTCCACGCCACAACGCGGAGCAGTGTGAAAAACTGCGATAGCATAGGAACAGTATGTTAAACAAGAACAAAAATCGTTGAAAAAGCACCAGGTACCCAGAGGGATTGAAAGGAGCTCACAGAGAATGTGCTGCGAGCAAGGTCCCAATAAAGTGCCAAGCCATGCCCCACCTCAAGCGGCAACAACTGTGGCCCGAAAGATATGACAAGCCAGGCACAGCTTGTCACCACAGGGGTGAAATTAAAGAACCACGATATTGAAGCAACATGTTGCAAGACAAGTGACTAGAAGTGAATGACCACTAGAAAGTTCACTACACACACCCTCCAGAGATTTAAGGACTGTAGTACCAAAGAGAACTCAACCCAACTGACTGCCAGAGAAAGAAGGAGGCATACATGTGGGCTGAGGGAGTGAATGAAAAACAGAAGACCTCCACGCGTGAGGAGGACAGTTAGATCAACATGAGAAGGTAGTAAAAAGTATAGACCTTAAAACGTGAACGGAGTGGAGAGCCAAAGGGCTCGAAAGCCGAACCACACCCCCTGCGCCAAAGGAAGTTGCGAGAACACGCCACGAACCAAACACTAGGACGGAGGGGAGTAAGAAGGGCCCAACGCAGAACAACACACCCTACCCCAGAGTGAGGTGCGAGAGCACACCTCCGGAAACCCAAGGCCACCAGAAAGTGGGGCTAGGTGGAAAAACGCCACATGAAAAGGCCTTCGCAGAGCGGGGAGGATGGGCGGGCATTAAGGAATCTGCGGCTAGACTATGTCTCTACCAGATATATCGTTAGCGAAGGTAAGTAACTCTCCCATCCGATAGAGACATCTAGCAGCAGATTCCTTAACTTAGAATAGATACCAAAGCCATACTCCATAGGAGGAGGGTCTGTGAAACACCCACCAAGTTCCAGGAGAACATATTCGTCAACTGCTGACGAAAAACGGTGGAAACAGCAATGCCAGAACAATGGGCATCAGACCCATGACCACCTTAAGGAGTATGAACAAGGGATGGTAAATGCACCAAATCTGACGAGGGATGGTGTGAGACCGCTCTCGCCCAGACACAGACGAAAGGAAAACAGAACTAGAAAGTTCTGTGCCAACGTAGGAAACAATGAAGCGAGACCTTCAAGAAGGATCCAAGCATCGGTCCCTATAATCCAAGAGGAACGAAGTTCCAAGGGTCAAAACAACATGACAAGGGTAGAGCACACCGCCTAAACACACACAAGAAACAGGGGACAGTTGGAAGACAGTCCACCCCAGAACAGGAGCCGAAGCATGAGGCCAGTGGGTGTAAGAAAAACACATTAATGTGTACTGCCTAGGACATGTGACAACAGTGGCAGGGCCAAGCCCAGAGCCTAGTGTCAACAGAGTCAGAGGAGCCACCATTGAGCAAAGCTCAGGAGGTAGGCATGCAGCCAAACAAATTAAAAAGGCATCAAAACACCCCAGTGGCGTGTAGAATCCACGATATACCCACAAAGAGACAGGAATGTTGACACACGTACGTGGAGTGACTAATACTAAATAGGGGAGTCATGCAAGTGGTACCACGGCACCGTTGTGCTGCATAACAGTTAAGAATGCAGAAAAAATAACAGGTCCCCGAGGGGGAAAATCCTGGTCTCCCGTGAGACAGAGGAAACATAGACCACAGGACTGTTCATATAGGAAAGAAAGAAGGCACAGACTGAAGCCTGGCGCCAAAAGCCTACAGCGCCAAAGACCGACACTGCCCACCAAAATGGAGAATGCCGAGAATAACACACACACAGTAATGCTACCTAAAGAAACACCTGTGCCAGAATGGGAGTAAAAACTCACACCCAGAAAAAAATCAGGGGTGGAGCACAGATCCAGTGGCAGAAAGGCATAGATCAAAGCCACTCCTTGAGAACTAGGAATATGCACAGGACAGGAAGGGACAAACCGGACCCTGTGTCCCGGAGAAAGCAAGGAACCAGAGACCGTGAAGGGGAAGACCTGCCCCCCCAGGGACGCATGTCCACCGATAGACAGGCAAGACGTGCACAGCGAGGTTGTAGGAGCACGCCAGGGCGACAAAAACCCCCTACAGAGGTGAGGATGTATAACGGACCAACCGTAGACAACCAATGGGAACCCTTGGAGAGAAACCAATCCTATGGATACATCAGGGGAGACATCCTACAACATTAGGAAGAGTCCGCTTGCGTCAAAAGTTCCTGGGCAAGTAAGAGTAGCAGTACGATTGCCAACAAATACCCCACATAGGGGAAGGCACAACCCTACAAAAGAAGGGTCCCTCTTGAGACAAGCTCGGAGGCAGAGGCTCAAGAGAAAGGTAAACACAGCTTAACCAGCTGTACCAGAATAAGTAAACCACACGGCAGAGCAGCCACACAACCCAGAACATCTGCAGCCCACAACGGGTAACGGAAAAGAAAGGGACAGCACGATCACAAAACCAAAAATCCTCCACGAAGATTAAAACCGAGGAAGATGCATATACAGGAGGGGCGTGACCGCCGAATCAGCATGGGGGTCAAAAAGAGTGACCCCCTCAAATGGTATATCTCTAAGCCGCTCTGAACATTCTCTGGGAAAACGCCAGCACGCAACCATGTGTGGCGGCATATGGCAACCGACCTGGCAATATTACGACCCACAGAGTCCGTGGTGTCCATGGCAGGCCCAATTGAAAAGTGCGCAATATCATGGCCATCACGGATTAGCGGGCCACATCGGCACAAGAGTTCTCCGGCAAAGGGGGGGGGGGGGGGGGGGGGGAGCCGTTCAACAGCGTCCCAAAGGGCAAATTGAGCCCGAGCAAAAACACACAATGTGTTGAGGGACCGGAGTCCTTAGCTGGTGGATGCAAACACATCGCTGCCATATGACTCCAACCACCGATACTCCGAAGTGGGAGAATACAACGGAACAGGAGTCACAGAGAGAGCTGACTGAAGCACAAGTGCACCAGCTCCAAGATGGAGGGTGAAATAGGTGGGAGCCGGCCGATGGCGATGTGCCACAGCATGATCCACGGGGTCCCATGAGGGGGGCCGTGCCCACGTTCCGAGAAGGATGTCAAACAATGACTCAGCAAAAGGTAACAATGGTTCCATGTTACCCTCGACGTGGTGGAGAATATCCAGCAAATGCTCCGAAGGTCTAGAGACTGAGGGCGGCTCCATCCTTAAAATGTCTGCAGCGCTGCAAACAGCCCTGAGGAACGTCCCACTAGCCCCCGTGGCTCCGAGAGGCAGTGGGAGCAAGTCATCAGTAGGCGATGGATGCAAGCTAAACCAGCCACATAGGAGGCTCAGCAGCAGGACGAGTAGGCCAATGCTCCACTGGCACCTGCATTGGAGAGCAGTGAAACGACTCAGGGGGTGGTAAAGCCATCGGGACCACATCCTCCACCAATAAAGCTGGAGACGGTACCGGAGTCAAGCAAAACATCGAGGCGATGTCGAGCCGGCGTAGGAGACCCCTGAAAAAGACCCCGACTGGCGGAGTGGAGCAAGCGCCGGCGACCTCCGAAAAGGCCTCGACCACCCGAGTCGAGCCAGTGACATCCGAAAAGGTCTCAACCCCTTGAGTGGAGCCGGCGTTGGCGACCTCCGAAGAGGCCTCGACTCCTCGAATGGAGCCGGCGCCGGCGACCTCCGAAAAGGCCTCGACCGCTCGGATTCGGACCAGCGTCGACTCAACATTCCCCGAGGTGGAAACCTGAGGGAGAGAGTACGCAGAAGCGGTGTCGTGCACCGTGCCACAGCAACCTCCAGCGCTATAGAAGGGCTAGGCGACGTGGGATGCACCTCCAGGTCATGTCCCGACGTTGTGGCGACAGAGTCAGGGCACTCGGCTGGAGCCGACAGTAAACCCGCCGGCGGTGTCCCAACCTGAGACCCTAGCCCCCCCCTGTGGAGCCCGGAGGCACCCCAGAGGGGGGGGCAAATGCTTACCTGAGGTAGGCGAATGACTGCGACGGTCCTGGGACCTGCCCTGAACAAGAACGTCCTCCAGTGAGGACTGGAACCGCATGGACGACTCCGTTGGAGACCTGCGTCGCAAGGGGTCCGTTCGGGACATCGGGGCAGACAGCAGCTTCATGCGGCATTCCCGCAGAAATATCGGCAGCAGCTAGCGGCAAGCGGCACACTTCACTGAGTCATGGTGCTCTCCCAAGCACCACATACAGATGTCGTCATGGTCCGTCGCTGACCTCTATTGCGAGCAGGACAGGCACGGTGTGAAGCCAGCAAGGGGCATCGAACACACTGTTCCTGGACGCGAAAGGCATCGAAAAGCACTGTAAGTAACAAAAAAAGGCCTGAAGTATTACTTTCCCGGATCCGCGTTAGGACGCAGAAAAGAAGAAAACTGACGTCAGCACGCCGGGAGGGGCTTACATGGCTCCATTGACGATACTTCCGTGGACGACGGCAGGACTGAGCCGGGCGACGCCGACCTCCTGGCGTGCAGAGGTATTGCCTGGGGAAAAAAAGATTTTCCCGATCCAGTGTGACGCCTTGGGAGATATTCGAAGTTAAGGAATCTGCGGCTGCATGTCTCTATCAGATGTGAAACTCTAAACCAGTACACTCAGAGTACGCCCTGGGGGCCGCATGCGGCCCTACTGACCTTTACACAAGGCCCCTTGCTCAACAGGAGCACTAGACTGCTGTTCACTCGACTCAGCACAAATATTAAAAATATATTAATTGAAGTTAAACTAAGGAATTGAATTTGAATTTAAAATATTTATATAGCGCGGCGTACACCATGCGGTTTCTTGGCGCTTTGGAGGCTCAATTAGCAGTAAAAATCCAGGACTAATAGAGAGTAAAAAAGATCAGTTTATATTAAGAAAGGCCTGGGTAAAAAGGAGGGTCTTAAGATCTTTGCGAAAGGAAGAGTACTGTGTGGCCAGGCGCAAGTGATCAGGAAGGGAATTCCAAAAGGAGGGTGCCAAAAAAGAGAAATTGGCTCCACCCCATTTCTTGCGTCTGTACCGGGGAACCTGAAGGAGTGATTGTGTGGATGACCGAAGCTCGCGGACAGGGATGTACTCTTTAAGTAAGGAGGAGATGAAGGCCGGGGCAGTCCCTTGGCGCGCCTGAAAGACCATACATCCGGTTTTAAAGAGGGAACGCTCCCTTACAGGTAGCCAATGTAGTGCTTTCAGCAGGGGAGTAGAGTGACAGGATCGGGGGAGGCCATACACCAATCTGGCCGCCTGGTTTTGAACCAGCTGGAGCTTCCGCAGGCTATACGCTGGGATGCCGTTGTAGAGGGCATTGGCGTAGTCCAGCCGGGAAATAACCAGAGCGGACATGATTAGCTTAAGTGCGAGAGGAGAAAAAAAACGAGAGACAGAGCGGATAGTTCGAAGAATAAAAAAGCAACTTAGTTGTCTTGTACCGCCTAACTGCAGGAACACCTTCATTTTGAAAGACTTCTTGCAGCAAGCGTATAAAAATATGTTAAAGGGTCTTCATAATTAGAAAAATGCAGAACCGTTTCACCTTACTACATCAGATTATATCAGTGCATTGCATTGAGAAGTATATTTTTGTTATTAAAAAGGTGAGAGTTTTGAAATATGAATTTAGAAACCTTCATGCTTCCCCCCCTCCCGCCCTGACAACAATGCCAGTAGTAAACTAAGAGGCACGTCAGCTGTAACGTGTACACTTTGGGTGGCCTAGGTAGCAAGTATACAATAACAAAATTATAGTTTATTAAATCAAAGACACGAGAAGGTTTTAAAAAGCGCACATCCTGAAGTCATGTATTTCAAAGTCTATATATATATATATATATATATATATATATATATATATATATACACACACACATATATACATATATATTTATATATATATATAGTCACATTTAAAAAGGCCAGATCCATCCGTGATCACCTGGTACGAAGCCACTTAGAAAAAATCCCGTCGAGAAGTAACACCCTGAGAAGTATGAAAGGTTTCTACGCCTGCCATAAGTGTAAAGCGTGCTGTAAAAGCAAAAGGCCGCTTACATATACCATTCAAGATACTGGCATGGTCAGGAAAATCAGCAAGTTTATTACTTGCAGTACACCATATGTGGTGTACTGTCTTGTCTGCCCGTGCGGGCTTAAATATATATACGCAGCACAGTGCACCCATTTAAAATCCGAATTCTAGAGCACATGAGAGCGATTGATAAGGTGGATCAAGCCTATCCAGTCGCGAGACACTTTGCAGAAAATCATAAAAGTGACCGAAATCAGCTGTTGTGTTATGGATTAGATTTAGTTCCTGACAATATCAGAGGAGGGGATAGATTGAAGAAACTTCGTAGACTCGAATCTAGATACATTATAGATCTTCATACCAAAACACCTTGGGGTATGAATAGTGGTGAAGACCTGATGGTTCATATTGGTACATGAATGTTAAAAACAGTTGATGGAATTGCAAAGACAAAATTTCTTAACCTCACAGTATGTATATATGTATATAGTTGTATATGTGTACATAGGAATGAGATTTCAGGGTATTTCGGATGTATTACCTCTGGTATTTTTCCTTTGGGTTTTGACTGATTTATGACTCCTTGAAAGATGAAATTTGATTTGAATGAGGAGTCATGAACCATACCTTGGTGTGTCCGCTGAGCACAAAACATGATCTTGTTTAATGAAATTATCAAATGAAATAATGAAAAGATGAAACAATGCAGTTTGAAATGGATATATGTTAAAAAAGTATATGAATGTACAGAACGTATAGGAAATTAAGGAACTGTTTTTGGTTGATTTACTTTGATGGACAGACTCGAACAACATCGTAGGAAGGATAATAGCCGATCCACGGCTCAATTTTGTTGGAATAACAAGTAAAGGACTTGATTTAGCATACGAAAATTGTATATGTGAGTACGGTAATGAATTATGTACATCTCACATTCCTATATACTATGTATTTATCGAGTTGTTTACATGGTTGACAACATTACATGTATAAAGGTGATAACATCAATAGTAATAATACACCACTCCAAGATGGCGCTGGTTAATACCAGCTGGCCAGTAGTCCTTCCTTGATTGTGAGGGATCAGTTTAAGAACATGCGATGTCCGGTGGCTACCGATTTAGAAAAGGGGGTGGTGATGAACAGAGTGTCTGAGTTAAACAGACCACTCTTACCCAGTCCAAAGATCAGGGCTTGATCCATCACCGTTATTTATCTCACTGCCCCATCCCAGCTCAGAACCTGGCTATATGCAAATCAGTCTGTCCCTGGCCCAGTGCATCATGGGAACAGGGCAGACTAAACTACCAAGCCAATTCTTCACCAGAAAGGAGACAAGCTACCGGGGACCGGTTTCTGGCATTTCAGCCTTCTTCGGCCCGGCTTGCTTGAATCCTGATGGAGCAGTGAGAAAGGGACTCATGTCTGAGTATACCCTGCCACACCTATAGTGGCCAAAAACGATTTAGAAAAGGGGGTGGTGATGAACAGAGTGTCTGAGTTAAACAGACCACTCTTACCCAGTCCAAAGATCAGGGCTTGATCCATCACCGTTATTTATCTCACTGCCCCATCCCAGCTCAGAACCTGGCTATATGCAAATCAGTCTGTCCCTGGCCCAGTGCATCATGGGAACAGGGCAGACTAAACTACCAAGCCAATTCTTCACCAGAAAGGAGACAAGCTACCGGGGATCGGTTTCTGGCATTTCAGCCTTCTTCGGCCCGGCTTGCTTGAATCCTGATGGAGCAGTGAGAAAGGGACTCATGTCTGAGTATACCCTGCCACACCTATAGTGGCCAAAAACGATTTAGAAAAGGGGGTGGTGATGAACAGAGTGTCTGAGTTAAACAGACCACTCTTACCCAGTCCAAAGATCAGGGCTTGATCCATCACCGTTATTTATCTCACTGCCCCATCCCAGCTCAGAACCTGGCTATATGCAAATCAGTCTGTCCCTGGCCCAGTGCATCATGGGAACAGGGCAGACTAAACTACCAAGCCAATTCTTCACCAGAAAGGAGACAAGCTACCGGGGACCGGTTTATGGCTACCGACATCGAGAAAGGCTGTGTGCCGAAACGCGGAGGCGTCTGTCTTGTCTGTTAAAAAATAAAGCAACTTTTGGAGATTGAAAATCCCGTGAGTGTGGATAATTCTTTGCGATGTGGAGGATTCGAGCAGAATATATCCCATTCCATCCCAGCTCGTGCGCGACTCGCCATGGGTTACCATCGCAACGGAACATAGAGGCGGCGGCCCAGCCGCCGAGCACCGCTCCACCCCAAATCTGCAGGGGGCCACGAGGATTCATTTCCACCCTCAACGTGGGGCTGGGATGCTGGATAAGGACAATGGTCACCACCGGGGCTCATTCAGAGCTTTTGAAAAACAAACATTCAATGAAGTGCGCCTTAAATGAATAGGTAAAGAAATACGAACACTACAAATCCCAGAATGCTCACGCACTGCTAATTATTGCTGCACCACTGTGGGCGTGCCATTGTGCATAAAGAATGGAGGAGTATGTTCGCCCAGCACGTACCTTACGCTAAGCCTCTGAAGAAGAGAACACTCGAAATGCATCAGGCTTCAGTAAGGCTGTTTTAATCACGGATGCTGAACTGAGTCCATACCGTGTAAGAAGGATGGTAACCTTCCATCCCAGCTCGTGCGCGACTCGCCATGGGTTACCATCGCAACGGAACATAGAGGCGGCGGCCCAGCCGCCGAGCACCGCTCCACCCCAAATCTGCAGGGGGCCACGAGGATTCATTTCCACCCTCAACGTGGGGCTGGGATGCTGGATAAGGACAATGGTCACCACCGGGGCTCATTCAGAGCTTTTGAAAAACAAACAGTCAATGAAGTGCGCCTTAAATGAATAGGTAAAGAAATACGAACACTACAAATCCCAGAATGCTCACGCACTGCTAATTATTGCTGCCCCACTGTGGGCGTGCCATTGTGCATAAAGAATGGAGGAGTATGTTCGCCCAGCACGTACCTTACGCTCAGCCTCTGAAGAAGAGAACACTCGAAATGCATCAGGCTTCAGTAAGGCGGTTTTAATCACGGATGCTGAACTGAGTCCATACCGTGTAAGAAGGATGGTAACCTTCCATCCCAGCTCGTGCGCGACTCGCCATGGGTTACCATCGCAACGGAATATATATATATATATATATATATATATATATATATATATATATATATATATATATATATATATATATATATATATATATATATATATATATATATAAATAATGAAGAAAAAGTATGGAAAGTGAAATAAAACAATTGTCTAGGATCACACAGTTTGGTTACGTGGGGAAACTGGGATTGAGCCCAGGTTTTCAGACTTCACATTGTACAATTCAGCCATCGATTTACATTCTCCGCTTCCACCACTACAATCAAACCCCACCCCGTCCCGCCACCAAACCGCCACCCTGTTGCCATTAATGTGGCCCTCGGTCACACTACAGAACAAACCTTGTGGCCAATTGAAAAAATGTTTTTGAGTACTCATGCTCTAATATTTTCTGTACCATGACAGTAAAAAGCAAAATCAATCTCTTTCAAATTATGGCCTACAATAATTCCAATTTCTTCTCCCATATACGAAAAATAGCTCATATCCAAAAAGGGCAAGTGTGATAATGTCACTGTTACAAACTTTAAAGAAGGCATCATTGAATATCTCCGGAAGGCAGTTTTAAGACTATTGAGCACACGTAATACTAAAATAAGAGGACCTTTAAAAATTCCAGAACATCAATTAAGGTTAGTGATAATATTTAATTATTTATAACTTCACATTTCTGGCTTGTTCACTGACAAAGAACTGGCATACTTGGCCCACCCACTCGATTAGGTCTCGCCTAAGCCATCCCGTTAGGGATGCTTGGCGAGATTAAAGGAAGGGCTCTGAAAAATACACCCAAAGGTGGATTGCCTACAGTGTATGTGAGCCGGGCACTTGCACATAGAAAACCATTTGTTCAGCTTGTGAGCCTTGGCATCCGACTTCAAAGGAATCGCTCCCCCGCATCAGACTTCAAAGGAATCCGCCCCCCGCCACGCAATGCCGAGAGTTTCTTTGTGGTTTTTTTTACATGTTCCTCTTACTCTGGCTTTATTTCAAACTCTGTATACATTGTTAAACCACACTAACAGCAAAACAGCAAAATTGCAACCTGGTGTTAAGTTTTTTTATGTTTTGTAGTGCTATACAGAGCGACCTCGACCCAAAGATATTAGAGCATTTACAGGAGCACCAGTAACCTTTTCCCAAGAGATGCTGGTTATTTAGGTATTTGTGTTAAATTCAGCTTGAGATGACACAGGGGCACCGTGATTTGCCAGCCCTAATCTGCCCTTTATCAATTCATTTCTATGAGGTCAATGTAGTTTAGTTGACGAGACTAGAAATTTATTTTACCAAAACTCAGTACTGAAAATGCAGTGTCAAGAGCGTTCAAGTTTCCATTGTCAATGCTGTGTAGGTAATTCCATTCCATTATTTCTCCTTGCTCGCTGCAGCTGGGTGAGGTTTAGGCGGTAATTTTCCAGTGACATGCAGTAATGAAGTAAGCCACAACCACCACATCCACAAACACCACCACCACCACCTCCACGTCCACCACCACTACGTCCACCACCACCACCACATCCACCACCACGTCCATCACCACCACACCCACCCACACCCACCACCTCCACGTCCACCACCACCACCACATCCATCACCACCATGTTCACCACATCCACCACCACGTCCTCCACCACCATGTCCACCACAGCCGCCACCACCACGTCCACCACGAGGACACTACCACGTCCACCACCACCACCACGTCTACCTCCAGCACCAGCACCACGTCCACTACCACCACCAAGTCCAGCACCAAGTCCAGCACCAAGTCCAGCACCAAGTCCACCACCAAGTCCACCACCAAATCCACCACCACCACATCCACCACTACGTCCACCACCACCCCCATCACATCAACCACAAAGTCCACCACCACCAGGTCCACCACTACCACATCGACCTTCACGTCCAGTTCCACCACCACCACCACCACGGCCACCACTACCACGTCCAACACCCACGTCCACCACATCCACCACCACCACGTCCACCACCACCACGTCCACCACCACCACGTCCACCACCACCACGTCCACCACATCCACGTCCACCACATCCACGTCCACCACATCCACGTCCACCACATCCACCACATCCATGTCCACCACGTCCACCACCATCACGTCCACCACCATCACGTCCACCACCAGCAGGTCCACCACCACGTCCACCACCACCACGTCCACCACCACCACCACGTCCACCACCACGTCCGCCACCACGTCCACCACCAACACCACCACCACGTCGTCTACCACCAAGTCAACCACCAAGTCCACCACCACCACGTCCACCATCACGTCCACCACCACCACCACCACCACCACGTCCACCACCACCACCACGTCCACCACCACCAGGTCACCTCACTATCTTGCCCTCACTCTTATCGATCAACCGATCGCCCTCACTCTATCGATCTATCGCCCTCACTCTATCGATCTATCGCCCTCACTCTATCGCCCTCACTCTATCTATCGCCCTCACTCTATCTATCGCCCTCACTCTATCTATCTATCACCCTCACTCTATCTATCTATCACCCTCACTCTATCTATCTATCGCCCTCACTCTATCTATCTATCGCCCTCACTCTATCGATCGCCCTCACTCTAAAAGGCTTCAGTTGAGGAGGTAAGCGGATGCGTGTGGCATCTAGTGATATGTATATATATATCTCAACAGTGTGGTGGTATTGCCCATTAAACACACAAGAGATGGAGTACAAATAGAACAATTTGGTGAAGTGGTTTGGCCTTCAAAAATGCACGAGATGGAACATGAATTGAACAACACTGGATAAGGTTTAGTCACTTCAAATATGGGTGCTCCTGGTGACTGTGTATTCTCCGCCCGTGGTGTTGTTTTAGGGCAGTGTTCTTCAATCTGTGGGGGGGCGCGCACTCCTCCTGAAAGTCTCACCTTTGCGGTCTTGTTTTTCCTCCGTCTCCCCTTGCAAGGTATCACCAATTTCAAATGGGGATTTTAGATGGTCTGTTGCTCCCGCTTTCATTAATCAGCATGCACGAACGTCACCAGTGACGTTTCACCAATGAGGGGGGCAGCGGCTGATATTCAAGGAAGTGCCGTGAAATTTCCAGGCATAAAGCTCCTGCATTTCACTTTTGCTGCCTTTTCTCCCTGGCTTACTATGTACGCTTTCCCACGTTTTCCTGTCGCCTCGCCTCGCTGTGAAGGACTGCTGAAATCTGCAGAGGGCTTCCTCGAAGGAGGCGGGGAATGTTGGCCTGATATTCGGCCGTAACGGAGGTTTTGATTACATTGGCCGCCTAAAAGCATCCTTGGGCACAGCGCTTTATCTGCGCATTGCTGCACTGCCGGTAAGCAATCTAGCCTCAAAATGTAAGTGCCTCGAGACGTGGTTCCGAGGGCAGGTGTAGTGGAGGGGGTAGGAGGGGGGAACTTATTTTGTGGGTGTTACAGGGCCATCCTGCAACGTGGTGATCATTCACCCACGAACCCTTCTGTGCTATAATGTTTCAGTTGTGGCATGCACTTTTTCAGTCGTATATAAATCACCTCGATAGCTACCATTGATGTGCCCAGTTCACTATGTTCCTGCTACCTTAACACTTCCCCTGCTGCTGCAGATGATTCCCCCTTAAGCTCACCACAGCCTTGAATTAGCATGTTGTGGTGTTGTGGCTCATGTTCCCATCAAGGGCAAAGTCTGAGCATTCGTCCTGCTGTTTGGCTGCACTGGTTTATACTGGACCCAGGAAGATGTTCAGTCAGGCAGGAGACGGCCGGCATGACAGAGAAATTAGACAATCTTGAGGAGCTTTAGCAGAATACTATGGAGAATTGTTTGAGGCTTGGTTTAAAATGTAAGCATGTTATTGCTTGTAGTAAGATTTTGTAAGTGTGTAAATATCTTAACTGATATATTTCCTGAAATGCTTACCATGAGTTTGGATTATCTCGTCAATAAAGTGCTCAACTATATTCTCACTCAAACCACTTTCTTTAAATTTGTATTCTGTGCCTGCACATGGGCCTAATTAGCTCCAATTGCATTTGATATGTGACTCACAGCGCTCCACAGTTTTCATTTGCAGTGGTTCAGATTCCTATCGCAGCTCGCACAAGTCTCTTGCTTACTCATTATCAGCGTCTGAGGCGGAGACCACATGAATGTTACAGAAGGGAAGCTTTCTAGCCAGAACGTGGTCCCTGAAATGGTACCCTCATACATTGCTTATTTCTAAACTTACATATGTCATCATCCCACAGTGCAGCCTTCTGGCATGTTATAGCAGCCTATACAAGGCTACAACGCTTATAAGGCTCCTAGTCCGATTCCAGGTAAAAAGTAAGAAGGCTGAAGAACTTTTGAGATCAGACCCATGTCCAGAGTGAGTACAGTGCATGTGTGTTTCTCACAATCTGGTTTGTCTTTTCCAATTATGTAGGAGGGACTACACACATATCTATGCAAACAGTCACTATTTTTTTACCTGAGTGTTCAACGTGTCACTGATTTTTTTTTTTTTTTTTTGAAAAATGTCCAATTCTACATTCTTGGGACTCATAATTTCGATTTTAGCATGGCAAGTACGGGATAAAACTTAAAACTATATCCCCTAACTCAAATGCTTGCTGAAAAATCAGAGCTGGTTGAGAGTTTCGTTTTAATAGTAAATTAATATCGGTCTCACAGTGGAAATGCTAACTGGAGACAGAATAACCATGAGAATTAGTGAAAAGTGGGAATCCTCATTCGTGCAGAGTAGCCTTCATATTCAGTGTAATACAGCTGTAATATTTAGTGAAGAGTGACAGTAATAATTCTAAAGGGAAATCAGAGCAAACTGGGCTTCATGATCAGAGCCCTGTGGCTATTGAAATCAGTGTAGAGTGGGCAGCATGTGCAGTCTTATTGGGGGTACGGTCACAGTTCTCTGCCTCACCCAGACTCAAAACAAAAAGTTGTTGTCCTTGTTAAAAGCCAATGCTGTGGGTTTCAACCCTGATTGTTCAAGATTTTGGTTCTTTATGAGGCCAGGTACCCAAACGGGTCTATGGGAAAATAAAGTACTTTTTGCAGCATATGCTTCACAAAGGTGCTTGTAAACATATATGGTGGGAAACGCACATGTCGGTGAAACTCATCAAGTGCAGGCTGTTCAAGAATCAAATACAAATTTGAAGTATTTTTATTGTTTGATTTGGTAAGATTTTAGGACCACATCTAAGTCTCAATGAAACATGTACTAAGTGCTTTACCTATTCATGAAGTATTGAGTCTGTCGCACACTTTAGTTCAGTGACTTCTTAAGAGTTTCTCCTTGTTCAACTGGGTGTTATTTCTGATATTTATGATGCCCTCTTCTTCTTTGCTTGATTTTGCTTGCGAGAAAGTGTCATAGTCGTTGAAATGTTACTCATAAGACACTAAGATTATGAAAATGCTACACATAGCAATCTGAAACCTTGGCAGCTCTGCACTTCTCAGGAGACCCGTTGACTTTAAGAGTCCTACACATAGAAATACCAAAAGATTAATGGGCAATGGTGTGACATGTACAATGTGGAATGAGGTGTTAGGGTACACTCAAGTCAGAGTTCTTCAATCAAGGGGGGCGCACCACCATCCCAGGGGATGTCTTCAGCGGTACCTTTAGGGCAGCAGCCCCTGGGTCTGCACAGAGAAGCTATATTACAATATTTCCAACCTGTTTGTAAGCCTCTGTCATTAACCACACCCACTCACAAACCTACAGTTCACTAAACTCCTATTGCGTTGAACATTATTTGCTGGATATGGCCCGGGATATGCAGGTGACTGTTAATTAGGTGGTGTACCAGAGTCCAGAAATTTCTGTCAGGTGGTTGGGGGGGGCCGACGTTTTAAAAAATTCAGATGGGAGGGCTCAACCTACAAAAGTTTGAAGACCTCTGTTTTAGGGTGTAGTGTACTGATGCAATCTGTTGGAATCTTTTTACTTACTGGTCGTTTGGTGACCTATTTTTAACCTATATAGATAAGGGTTGGTATGAGGAATTCTATGGCGGGGGGTGCTTGAAGTATGTGTTTTTGAGTGGTTGATATGAATGGGTAAATAGTTGGGGTTTGTGGTTCTGTTATAATTTATCAGTTTTTTTAGATTAAAAAAAAATGCAACATTTCATCAAAGAGAATTTAGAAATAGAAGAACTATACTGAATGTACATAATCAATGAAGTTTGTTTATGTCATTTTTTTTATAAACAAAGTTAATGAATTACTAAGGGGGTTGTTAAAGATTGAAGATTATCTGTAAATAGATCGACTAGCGGGTTCTTGAGTTTATAATGATCAGTTATCCCCTGTGGCCGAGTCACAAAGAAATTTTTGGGGGTACCCTTCATGAAATAGTTCACTCCAACAATACAATCTGCATGACGATATAAGCATGAGCAGGACTCTAGCAGACCAAGCATAGAAAAAGCTATGCACCTCAGTGTATGGCTGTGCCACAATGTAGACCGGTTGTAGCAAAAATATTGATAACCAAAATCTCGAGGAGGTAAGTATATATTGATAATTTCAGATTTACTATTCCTAAAACCACATCCATGTATTTTCACGAAAAATATATACATATTAAGAATAGTGAACAAATACTTACAAATGTCGATATTTTGTTGCCAATATTTCTGCTAGATTATTTGAGCACATATGTATAACTTAATATTCTGGTACCATGATCCACAGAGTACAATCAAGATCGACAATGCTTGTGAATTACACCAAAGTACTCGTACTGCCACCAAAATATTTTCTCTGTTTTCATCTTGTGAGCTCTAAATTAAACATAAAACAAGTCAGGCTGCTTACGAAGATTGGATCCTCCTTCGTGAATATACCTTTAAGAGAAAGATGTGTTGCCAACTACTGAAACAGCCTTCGTAAAAATTCTAGGACTGGGTTTCTCAAAACTTTTACTCTCCACCTTACCAGAGCCCTCTTTGACCAATGGTTTGCCACAAAAAAACAGCTGCACCAATAAAGTGTCCAGAAAGGGAGCCCTTTCAGCATAGCTGAAAGCAGATTAGGCATTTTCCAGTCAATTTTTATTCAGGCTTTGCGGAACGCTCTATAAAGACAAATTTATTAGCATCATTACAATCGCTCAACTTGGTATGCTGATACTATACATATGCAAAGCGGAAGCTCGCATCCATCTGTTTTCTTTGTGCATCACTAGTCATCTAAATCTACTGTCGGGTTCGACCGCGATAAACTAAATATTACGGCGCACGGAGCTATAAAACAAAGGTTAAGACATTCAGGTGCAACGGTAGGGAATTGACGAGGGTGCCCTCCTTCTCTTATCTGGGAGTACTATTTGACGAGAAAGGCAATTGGGGCCCTCAGATGAAGCTGAAGAGCAATGTGGTTACAAGATCTTCGATGGCTCTTTTGAACTTTTCCAAGAGATTGGGAGCTAGACCCATGGAGGCCATCCTAAAGATTTATAAGTCTAAGTCTCTGGCGATCGCTTCCTATGGTGCGGCAGTCTCGGGTTATGTCGCCTTGAACAAAATACAAATTGCGGAAAACAGGTTCCTTAGATCTCTGCTGTCACTACCGCAATCATCCCCCACATTCTCAATTCATTCGGAGGTAGCACTGGGCTATGTAACAGATCTCCTAAAAATGGCCCCACTGATCTGCTGGGTAAAAATCTGACTGAATGATGAGATTACCCTTAACCATTTAATCCTTAAGGATTGTTTGGCCCTAGAGAAGGCAAACAGGATCCCATGGTTGGCGTATGTTAGAGCGGTATGCGCCAGGTTGGGCCGACCCGATCTGTTTACTTCACCACAGGGCATTATAAAGGAGGATATAGGGTGGATCAAACATCAGTTTCGTAACCTGCTGGAGGTAGAAAGGGAGGAGCAGGAGCTGGGAAAAACAGTGGTGAGAAGTATTTATGGCTTATCAACCTCCCCATTCATTGAACCGTATCTGATGTGTGTCACCAAGCCCTTCCATCGGTTTTTATTGTTCAGATTTCGGTTCAACCTAATTCACTTTATATTGGGTGTATTTCCTAAATGGGGGAAACCTGAGGATGTAGCGCCATGTTCCTGTGATAACTTTTCCCCACAGGACACACTCCACTTGGTAATGTTCTGTGAGCATTACTCAGAGGCGCGTAAAAAATTCTTGTTTCCAATCTTGCGCGATGCTGGTTTTGTACAAGTTAGGCCCGCTCTTATTTATTTACAAATGCTTGGTTCCGTCAAGGTTACTTATAACATGGTTAGCTTTTTGACGGCCGCAGCTCGGTTAAACAAAAGAAGACCGCTCTAAACATAATCATTCAGTAGGACTAAAAGGGGTTCATGGCTTTAACTTGAATTCCCCAAAGATGCACTTTATACTAGATCTAATAGCCATTGGTTACTGGTCTTTACATTGTATTCTCTGTATTTATTGATTTTAGATTTTGTACCTATGAAATGTAAATAATGAATGCTTGTTTTTACTGTCTTTTTCTTAAATATTTTTAAACTGTGGAGGTTTACGCTGCTTGTATTGCCTTTTATGATTTTAATTAATCGAAATGAAGATCCTTGACTGACTGACTGACCAATATTACCATCCAACTGCAAAAAAACAAGCTGGCCCCGTGGAGCTGACGGGGGAAGGGAAAGTGAAAGCACAGGATGCGCGCGCTGACAGGAGATGTGCACGCGTACGGAGTGCACATCTCCTGTCCGAACGCGTACACATTTCCTGTCCGCGTGTGTCATCTCCCATCTCCCTTCCAGCACCAAAAGGGCAACAATAGAGTCTGGCTAGCGAAGCAGCGCATGCGCTGCGTTCGCTAGCAAGACCTAGCTACTTCATTTCCATTTTTACCCACATTTAAAAAATAACTACATATGGGAAAATAAATTGTTTTCGGTCTGTATTTCTCTGTAAAAATCAATGAAAACGGAAAACAGAGATCCTTAATTATATTACATGTGAGGATATACCTGCATAAGCAGATGTGCTCCTGTGCGGTCTAGCTCCATTGCTAGATAGTGCAAGTGAACAGGGAAGCCACCTTAAGTATATGTACAGGGCCCTGGTTATTAAGAGTGTGTGAAGTTGGCCTGGCATATGCTGGCCACTATTCTAGTGGGCACCTTGCACCAGTCCAAACGACCCTTATTGATGGTAGGTTTAACCCCTTCGATGCTTGTGACGGAACCATTCAGTCATCAGTCACGGTTGAGCTGTGCTGATGACGGAATGGTTCCGTCACAACCTCACCCTGTTCTGAATGTCCAGCACCAGGGGGGAATCGGCGCCGCACGGAAGCGGTTAAAGACGGCCTATATAGAAAGCCAACCTTGTGGTAGCTGTGGAGAGCAGCCTTCAGGCTAAGTATTGAAGGAATGTAAAGCAGCTTGTTTTACCAGTCTATAATTATATATATATATATATATATATATATATATACATAATATGTATTTATTCTAAACACATCCCTCTAGTTTCTTTTTGAGGCTATAGGCAAAAGTACATACAGTAAACTTATTTAGCACACGGTAAACGAGCACAATATACCTTGATTTTTAGGGGCATACCAAACCATATATTAAGAAAGAGGTATATTAACCACAACTGAGCTAGCTACGAGGCCTAGAGCCTTTAGAACCGCCGGAGCCACCAGGAACCACCCAAGGGAGTGACACAGGGGACCCACGGGGGACGCGTGCAGTGTCTAAACACAGCTGTGAATCATCATTAGGTTCTATGGGGAAAGTCGCAGTTGGAAAATTACAGATTAAGAACACTTGGAAGAGGACTTGGAGCAAATCCCTTTAGAACTAGGCAGTTCAAGAGTCAATACCCACGGAAGCACTGGAGAACTCGAGTTACCTCACCCAGGGAAGCCGGGTGCCTAGGTGTCTTTTTATGTCTGGTTTCGTCGTCATTTTCAATGGCGAGCTGCTGCAAAGTGCTGCTGCCGACCAAGTTGAAAGTGTCTGGATAGATCGAAGGGTGGATCAGAGATCTGAAGAACCTTAAAGCAGAGTGGACAGAGTCTGGGTCACTAGCCAGTGACCAGGAAGGCGATGAGCGTATGCCCACCGATGTCGGGTGCTTTCAGATCAAGAAGGTGAAGCTTGACTCTTCAGCCACGAGGACAAGGAGGCGTCGACGCCGACCAGGAGCTGGATTCGAGCTGTCCCACGAAGGATGTAGAGTGCTGCGGTGTCAGTATCCGGATTGGACCCAACAAGCCTTGGCAACAGCAACACACACAGAAAGCAAAGATTGGCATTGGTGCAGACCAGCAAGGTCTGAGAGACTCACCCTTTGGAGGGAAGTCAGGGCTCGTCTGGAGCAACCAGGAAAGCCCAAGAAACAGAAGAGTTACCTTCATGGGGACCCACCAGTCGACGGACCAGAGCTCGCGAAGGAGCCTCGAGCGGAAATGCTAGAAGCGGGCCCACGGAACACTCGTGGAGTGTAGGCCCACAATCTTCGGTGCAAATGGTGCTCGGGGCTTGGAATACAATTAGCCCAATGCACAATTTCGGGAAAGCTCGGGAAGTCTATGCACTTGCAAATGTGCACCGTGTCCAGGAGTTCCGGTTCCACGTCACTTGTGAGGGCTGCAGATTTCAGCTTTGCTGGGATCTCGTGCCGGCCTCTGAGAAGTCTGGAAGTCCGTGTCCTGAGTCACAAATCAGTCGGGACCCTTGAAAATGCAGACCGGCAAGATGCTTCGTTGGTGCCTGTTTGAACAGGGGAGTCACTCCTTCACCCCAAGGGAGAGTCTTCCGTCTTCTAGTCGAAATAGAATGTCGAAGTTACAGGATATATGTTGCAGATTTTCATCCAGGTGTAATCTGAAGTCCTAAAGACTGGGTGTTAGACGGGGACCTGGAGGGTCGGCCGAGGACAAGGGGAGAGGCCTACGGAGAGGGCCGTCTCCAGCGATCGTACAGACAAGTAACTTCCCCCCCACAGATGGACACCACACAAGGATAAGGTCAACACTCTTTATATACGATTCTTGAAGCAAGGATATCAGCGATACAGTGAGATCGGGACACGAGGGTCCTCTCAATTCTAGTCTCTGGAAGGGAAAGGGGTAGCGGGACAGTCTTGGTACCGGTCTGGTACTGAGGTGGTACGATGAATAGCTCACAATCCTCGAGCTCGGAGTTCTGGAAGGTCGGGCCGCGGCAGCGCCAGCAGGCTCGGATGATAAGTCTCACTTGAGAAGGGCCGCGGCAGCGCCAGCCGGCAAGGGCGATGGTTCACACAAGGATGGGCCGCGGCAGCGCCAGCAGGTCCCGACGAAGATGTAGGTTGCAGAGGGCCGCGGCAGCGCCAGCAGGTCCCGACGAGGATGTAGGTAGCAGAGGGCCGCGGCAGCGCCAGCAGGTCCCGACAAGGATGTAGTTTGCAGAGGGCCGCGGCAGCGCCAGCAGGTCCCGACGAGGATGTAGGTTGCAGAGCCGCGGCAGCGCCAGCAGGCAGGACGATGGTTCACAAGGCAGGGCTGCGGCAGCGCCAGCAGTCCGTCAAGGATGAGTTCTTCAAGGTGTCTCTCGACTCCAGGATACAACTGCCTTCCTGCTCTGGAGCTGCCCCAGTTATAGGTCTGGCCTCCTTTGATGTCCGGACCCTCGCCCTTGGAGGTCGGGAGGTCCGGGATGAGGGAGTCCAGACACCCAGCAGGGGGGTGGAGCCAGCGCCCGGGGAGGCTGGGGGCGATCGGCACCTGGCGGGGGAGAGCCATCGACACTCCTCTCTCCCATTGACCTGCCAAGTGGTCCGTTCATCTCCTGGGTGGATGGTGGTGCCTCGATGTCGAGGCCTGGCCAGGCCCAGGGTTGGGGTCGAGCTGAGGCCACGCGGCCTCGTGGTGCAGTGTCCAAGATGGCGGCTGGGCCGGGCAATGGTGCTGACGGAGGCCCGGGCCAGCCGATGCTGGGATGTTCGGGAGCAGGCGTCCCGTGGGGGACGGGTTGCGGGTTGCTTCTGTGGGATGCCGGGGTGGTTCTTCTGGTGACACCAGGAGAGCCGGTGCTCGGACCCTATCATGCGGGGAGGGAGCGGCCCGTGCACGAGGCCTGTCCAACATGCGTCCCCCCCAGCTGAAGGCGGGGAGAGTCACCCATCTTCTTGGGTACTCTCCTCGTCGAGGCGGAAAAAGCGTGACAGGCCGTCCGCGTTGGCGTGGTCTTGGCCAGGGCGATGCTCCACAGTGAAGTCCATCCCCTGCAGGGAGCTGGACCATCGCAACAGTTTTGGATTCTCCCCCCGCATCTGCATCCACCATTGCAGGGGTCTATGATCTGTTTGTACCCTGAAATTGGTACCGAAGAGGTAGGGCCGGAGCTTCTTGAGGGCCCATACTACTGCGAAGGCCTCCCGCTCGATGGTGCTCCAGCGCTGCTCTCGGGCCAGCAGGCGTCGGCTGATGAAGGCCACTGGCTGATCGACTCCCTCGGCGTTGAGTTGAGAGAGGACTGCCCCAATGCCATGATCTGAGGCGTCCGTCTGGACGAGGAATTCCCGGCTGTAGTCGGGGGCCTGGAGCACGGGGGCGGTGCACATGGCGGCCTTCAACTTCTCGAAGGCCGCTTGACAGTCCGGAGTCCAGTTGACGGTTTTGGGGTTTTTCTTGGAGGTGAGCTCTGTGAGGGGCCCCACAATGCTGCCATAGTCTTTCACAAACCGCCGGTAGTATCCGGTGAGCCCCAAGAAGGCTCGGACCTCGGTCTGGGTGACGGGTGGCTGCCAGGACTGGATGGCAGCGATCTTGAGCTGGAGGGGGGCCACCAGACCGCTCCCCACTTGGTGTCCAAGGTAGGACACGGACCCCTGGCCAATCTGGCATTTGCTGGCCTTGATGGTAAGGCCGGCCTGCTGGAGGGCGCGCAGGACTTCTCGGAGGTGGTGAAGGTGGTCGGCCCAGTGACGACTGTACACAGCGATATCGTCGCGTAAGCAGCACTGAATTCTTCGAGGCCCGCCAATACCTGGTTCACGAGTCGTTGGAAAGTAGCTGGAGCGTTTTTCATGCCGAATGGCATCACTTTGAAATGGTAGTGGCCATCCGGGGTAGAGAAGGCGGATCGTTCTTGGGCTCTGGGGGTGAGGCCGATCTGCCAGTAGCCCGCTGTCAGATCGAAGATGCTCAGGTAGCGGGCAGCCCCCATACGGTCAACCAGTTCATCTGCCCAGGGAATGGGGTGAGCGTCGGTTCGGGTGACAGCGTTCAGGCCCCAATAGTCTACACAGAATCGGAGCTCGGGGGTGGTGCCCGGGGCGGGAGCTTTGGGGACCAGTACGACTGGGCTGGCCCAGGGGCTGTCGGATGGCTCGATCACTCCGAGTGCGAGCATTTTAGAGACTTCGTCCTGGATGCAGGCGCGCACCCGATCCGGCACTCGGTACGCCCTGTGTCGAATAGGGGGACTATCCCCAGTGTCCACGTCGTGGAGGCACCAGGGGGTGACCCCTGGGGTGAGGGAAAACAGGTTCGCAAATTGCAGCAGGAGAGCCCGACAGTCTTGGCGTTGTTCCGGGGTCAAGGCATCGGAGAGTCGGACCCCTTCCACTGAGCCATCTTTTTCACGGGTCCTCAGTAGGTCAGGGAGGGGCTCGGAGTCTTCTTCCGCCCCACTATCTGTTGCCATCAGTAGGCTGAGCTCCGAGCGTACGAAGTGTGGTTTGAGTCTGTTGGCGTGGAGGACCCGGAGGGGGTTCCGGGGGGGACTCCATGTCTATTAGGTAGGTGACAGGGCCCTTGCGCTCAATCACTTTGAAGGGCCCCGTCCATTTGTCCTGCAAGGCACAAGGTTCGACTGGAGACATCACCCATACTTGCTGACCGGGCTCGAACTCAATGGAGGAGGCATGTTGATCGTACCATTTCTTCATGTCCTCCTGACTGGCCTCAAGATTGGCTTTGGCGAGTTCCCTGAATCGCCGGGTCTGGTTGCGGAGGGTCAGGAGGTACTTATACACGTCCGGAGGGGTCTTCTGGGGGGTCATCTCCCATTCTTCTTTGACCAGGCTGAGGGGCCCCCGGACAGGGTGCCCGTACAGGAGCTCGAAGGGGCTAAAACCGAGGGATTTCTGGGGAACCTCTCGGTAGGCGAAGAGGCACGGGAGCAGCACGTCCCATTGGCGATGTAGGGGTTCCTCCAGGCCCATGATCATCCCCTTGAGAGTGCGGTTAAACCGCTCGACCAGTCCGTTTCCTTGCGGGTGATAGGGGGTCGTGAACCGGTAGGTAACCCCGCACTGCTGCCAGAGAGATTTCATGTATTTGGAGATAAAGTTCGTGCCCCTGTCGCTGACGACTTCCCGGGGGAAGCCCACTCGAGAGAAGATCCCCATTAAGGCTCGGCCTACCACTGGTGCTGTTACGGTCCGAAGAGGAATGGCCTCGGGATAGCGGGTGGCGTGGTCCACCAGGACCAGGATGAACCCGTGCCCCTGTGCTGTTCGGGGGTCCAGGGGCCCCACAATGTCTATTCCCACCCGTTCGAACGGGTTGGTGACAACGGGGAATGGTTGCAAGGGTGCTTTGATTTTCTGGCCGCTCTTCCCGCTGGCATGGCAGGTGGGGCAGGCCCGGCAGTGGTTGGAGACATCATTTCGCATTTTGGGCCAGTAAAAGTGTGTTACCAGGCGGTTGTAAGTTTTGTCTTGTCCCAAGTGCCCAGCAAGGGGGACATCGTGCGCTAAGTTCAAAAGGAAGTCCCTGAAGCGGAGGGGCACCACCAGCACCCGGCTGGCCCCCAACTCAGCAATTCTTTGCTCGCTGTAGAGTAGGTCATTGTCCCAATAGATCCAGTGTGCCCCTGCGGTGTCTCCTGCGCTCTGGGCGAGGGCTTGCTGTCGGAGTCCCTCGAGGGAGGGACAGGTCTTCTGTTCTTGCCGGAATTGTTCCTGGGTGGGTCCACCCTCTTGACGCCACTGGGCCAGTTCTGGAAGGTCCTGGAGCTGAGCGGGCCCTTCTTGGTTTTGCTCTGGGGGATCAGTACTGAGGGCGTCTCCCTCCGGGACGATCGGGGGAGGAGGTGCTGGCCATTCGGGTTCTTCAGGACTGGGGATGGTGCGGGCGGCCATGGACCGGGTCGTTACGCAGGCCCAGTCCGGGAGGCCCAACATCCCCAGGTGCTCTCTTCTCTCAACGGCTGCCCAGGGGGAACTTTCGAGGTCGTTTCCCAGGAGGCAGTCCACCGTGCATCATCGCGGACAGTCACCTTCAGCATACCGGACACTCCTCCCCATTCGAAGGGGACGCAGGCAATCCGACACAGGCTCTCTGAATTGTCAGCTGATCGGACGGGGCAAAGAACGTTTGACAAGATCTGTTCCGGGGTTACCAGATGACAGCGGACTGCCGTCACACTGGCCCCGGTGTCACGCAGGGCTTCGGCCTTGCGCCCATTGATGTTCACCCACTGGCTGTATTTTCTCGTGTTGGCGGGTAGGGGAGCCCGCGGGATCATGTCTCTTTCCCCTAGGCAAACCAGGGTCATGGCGGCGGGTTCCCACTCGGGCTGCTCTTGGTCGTACTCTTCATAATCTTCGGGTGCTTGCTCCTCTCCCAGGGCGGCGGCAGCGACCTGGCGGGGTATGGGACTCTGGTTCTTCAGGCAGTTAGGGTCGTTGGCATAGTGGCCGGTCCGCTGGCACCGGTGGCAAGTAACGTTGGCTCGGAACCCTGGACGCATCGGGGGGTTTCCCCTACCGGCCGGGGGCGGGGTGTTGCTGGCGGGAGCCGCCGGGACGGCGTGTCTGCCCCGACCCTGGCCTCCTCCTCCTCGGGGGCGATGGGGACCTTGGTTGGTTCTGTTCGGCTCACTTGGCCCACTTCGGGCAACTCGAGTGCTTTCCCATCGGTCAGCTTCGGCGGCGAGCTGCCGAGGTTCAGTCAGTTTACTGTCGAGGAGGTGCTGCCTGAGCTCGACGAAGCAATTGTTGGAGAGGTGCTCCCACACAATGAGGTTAAAGAGTTGCTCGTAGGTGGTTACGTGGCTGCCCTTGATCCACCCCTCGAAGGCTCGGCTGAAATAGTTCACGTACTCCACCCAAGTTGTACCCGGGATCCGCTTGCAGTCGCGGAACCGCTGGCGGTACATCTCGGGCGTGAGTCTGTATCGAGTGAGGAGGGCGGCCTTCATGTGGTCATAGGATGTCATCTAATGGTCCGGGAGCTGCAGCAGGGCGTCGCGCCCTTCATTGACGAACCTCCCCCATAGCCCGGCTCCCCAGTCACTTCGATCAATCCGGTGGGAGGTCATGGCGATCTCGTAGGCCTTGAACCACTGCTGGATATCGTCGTTCCGATAATATTCTCTGACGACATCCTTGGGGATGTGGACTTTTGATTCGGCAGTGCCCGGGGTGTTCGGGCGCTCGGGCACCCCGAGGTCTTTATTCTGTTTCCGCATCTCTATCTCTGCTAGCTTGCGCTCATGTTCGTATGCCAGTCTTTTCTCTTCGAGTTCTCTCTGCCTTTGCTTCTCTTCCCGCTCCTCTCGGAGCCGCAAGTGTTCTAATGTTATCTTTTGTTCCGCCAATTTCAGCTCTCCGTCCAACCGGAGCCGTGCCAACTCTAATTCATGGAGTCTGTTTTTCTCTCGTTCTTGGATCTCCTCCAGGGAGAGACCCACTCTCCTTCCTTCTGTCGGAGTGGTGTTTGTTTCTGGCGCCTCGCGGTTTTGGTTTTGGGGTACGGCCGTACCCGTTTCTGCCCAAGATTCTAGGGCGTGTTTGAAGTCCTCTTTCGTGCTCAGCCCTGTGGTAGCAATGCCTAGTTCTATGCAAAATTGCTTTAGCTCTCGATGGCTGTACTCTTCTAGTTTCTCCATCTGGAATTTCTCTGTGGATCCGCTCTCTTTTGTTGTCATTGTGGTTGAGTCGTGGGGTGAGTTACTCTCTGTACGATTACGTGTTGGTTCGGATCGCGCCGCTTGTGAGAAGGTGGCCTGATATGCAGTGCTCACTATTCTAGTGAACACTATGTATCAGTCCAGCAACCCTTATTGATGATTGGTTGTAAGTCAACCTTATAGACCAGCTATCCTAGTAGCGTGGATACGAGCAGTCTAAGGCTAAAGACTCAAGAGGGCGTGTTAAGCCAGCTGTTATACCACACATATACCCCTTGAACACCAAGTGAAAGGACACCACACAAGTGTTATGAAAATAAACAAGATATTTATTAAGAATCACAACAGCCCTGTACTCTTTATGAGGACAGGGTACTAAGCACAAAACAAAACTCTTACGAAAATACTTAAGTTAGCACAGTATATACAAATGCCCGAGGGGCACGGAAAACCATATACTCTGAAAGTGGAATGCGAAATTACTAGCAGGTAAGTACAGTACTAATAGGCTTTGGAATCGCTAGATCTTGACTATAGAATCTTCAGATTACTTCTAGGAGACCCAGGGGACTCGGGTGCAGAGTGTGCACTCTCACGCGTGATGCGGGACAAAGTCTATGGTAGCTAGATTTCAGAAAGTTAGTGTTCTCGGGCGAACCCGACCTGGTAGGAGAAAAACGAAAGTGGATTCTGACCCTTGGATAGTGAGGCTATGCTGGGGCACCGAAATGCCGAAGTTACCTAGCCCAGGGGCTGCAGCTGCATAGGTCTCAAAAGACGTCGGGAATCCTCGTAGACGGACCAGGAGCCTGGAAGAAAGATGCTGGCAGGCGACCAGTGGAGAGAGTTCGAAGTGATCCATGTCCTGGATCTTGAAGACAGATGACACCTGAAAGCAGAGGGGACCAAGTTCGAGACTACTAGCCAGTAGTCAGTGGGCACCAGGAGGGCACCGGATGGTAGCCACCTCGACTAGGTGAGTGGGTGACGCTGTGCTCGCAGATCTCACGGACCAGGAGGCGTTGTCGGTGACCAGGATGGAGGAGCCTTGGCAAATTCAAGCCCACACGGTGGACTCAAAATGGCGTCTGGAGTGGACCAGGAGGGTCCGGGGTGCTTCTCTGTTGCAAGGAAGCAAGGGCCAGTCTGGAGCAACCAGACCAGCATCAGTGATGTCGTCGGGCGTCGTGAAGAAGGCCACAAGCCAGCCGGCTAGTAGCCACACAGCGCGGTGAGCAGGCAAAAGCAGAAGGGCCCCACGCAGATCGTGGAGATGCTGGAGGGCTGATCTTCGGTGCTGGAGCTGCTCAGGGTTGGGGCTTCTCGGACCCCAAAGCACTCACCAGTGGAGCACACGGTGGGCTTGTTGCAAAGAAGTCGTGCAGTCTTGGCGATCGTCGGTCCCTCGAGGTCTCGTCGCACTCACGGTTCTCAGCTTTGCTGTAGAGGTGAGTAGAGGTCAGAGGTGCCAGGGAAGCCGGGTCTCGTCGAGCTGGGCAGTCGGATTCCGGAGGAAGGACTTGCAGCAGACCGCAGTGTTCTTAGGATGGTGCCCGCTTGATGCAGGGTGACTACTCCTTAGCCACAAGGGAGAATCTTGAAGAAGGAAATCTTGATGTCTTTCGCAGAAAGTCGTGTCTTGATTCCAAAGATGATCTAATTTGAACAGGGGGCCCGCTCCTATCTTTATACTAAAAAAGGGGGCTGACCCGGTGACTAGGTCCTGCCTATGGGTGGGACTAGGAGGGGGGTGGTTACACCCCTCTCCCATGCCGGACTTTCCCCAGGCCAGGGGCTGGTGTGCCCCTGGAACTGGTTCAGACCGGCCTATGCGTAGTGAGCACCGGGGTGCCACTCAGCAGTCACCTTCCTGTAAAGCCCTGCCTACCCAGGATACACAAAACCCTGTCTGGGACGGTGCTAGCACCGCCCTCGACAGGAAACCCTTTGTCCAGGCTCCCCTCGCTGGAAGGGCTCCCAGCTGCAGGGGGTCAGACTCGTGTCTGTGGTGGCAGCATCCATTTTGTGGAGCTGAGGCTTCGTTTAACTTTAACCGGGGTTCACAGTTACATACATGTCGTGTCCCTCTAGAAGGGTGGAATGCTAACCCCGTCGCCAGAATTGGCGAGGGGTTAGTATTCCAATTCGTATGACACCTTACTCGACATGTTTTGATAAAGCAATACCAAAGATAGCATTTAACCGCGAGGATTATAATGCACTTAAGAGTATATGGTATGCGATATCATGGAACAGCTATTAGGACTTGGTTCCGCAAGCTGCAGACAGGCTCAGCTCATGCCAGAGCACCATCTCACACGATTCCAAGCACTCTGCCTTCAGGATTGTCAAGGCCTGCCATAGGAGTGACTGATAGGAATCTGTGTGTCCATTTTTAGGGTTAGATATAGGTATACTATATCTACAGCAAAGGGTGATTACACGACTTTGCCCCAGCTGTCATGCAGCCAGTTGTGTCAAATTTAGGAGGCCAGCCAGGGGTGGCATAATACATGCTTCAGCCCCTGGTAGGTCCTGGGTACACCTATGCCCTGAGTTACAGGGTCTGATAAGGTGGCCCAGTACCAATTGGAAATGTACCTAAGGTACATGGAATCCATTTTACAGAGAGAGCAGTAGGCCTGGGGTCCTGATTGGCAGGGTCCCAGGTCAACTATGTCAAAAACCAGCTAAAACACAGGGCAAAAAGTTGGGGGCAACCATAGTCAGGAGGTACCTTCCTACACCGCTGGCCACCAATGTTAGACGGGGACCTGGAGGGTCGGCCGAGGACAAGGGGAGAGGCCTCCGGAGAGGGCCGTCTCCAGCGATCGTACAGACAAGTAACTTCCCCCCCACAGATGGACACCACACAAGGATAAGGTCAACACTCTTTATATACGATTCTTGAAGCAAGGATATCAGCGATACAGTGAGATCGGGACACGAGGGTCCTCTCAATTCTAGTCTCTGGAAGGGAAAGGGGTAGCGGGACAGACTTGGTACCGCTCTGGTACTGAGGTGGTACGATGAATAGCTCACAATCCTCGAGCTCGGAGTTCTGGAAGGTCGGGCTGCGGCAGCACCAGCAGGCTGGGATGATAAGTCTCACTTTAGAAGGGCCGCGGCAGCACCAGCCGGCAAGGGCGATGGTTCACACAAGGATGGGCCGCGGCAGCGCCAGCAGGTCCCGACGAAGATGTAGGTTGCAGAGGGCCGCGGCAGCGCCAGCAGGTCCCGACATGGATGTAGGTTGCAGAGGGCCGCGGCAGCGCCAGCAGGTCCCGACGAGGATGTAGTTTGCAGAGGGCCGCGGCAGCGCCAGCAGGTCCCGACGAGGATGTAGGTTGCAGAGCCGCGGCAGCGCCAGCAGGCAGGACGATGGTTCACAAGGCAGGGCTGCGGCAGCGCCAGCAGTCCGTCAAGGATGAGTTCTTCAAGGTGTCTCTCGACTCCAGGATACAACTGCCTTCCTGCTCTGGAGCTGCCCCAGTTATAGGTCTGGCCTCCTTTGATGTCCGGACCCTCGCCCTTGAAGGTCGGGAGGTCCGGGATGAGGGAGTCCAGACACCCAGCAGGGGGGTGGAGCCAGCCCCAGGGAGGCTGGGGGCGATCGGCACCTGGCGGGGGAGAGCCATCGACACTCCTCTCTCCCATTGACCTGCCAAGTGGTCCGTTCACCTCCTGGGTGGATGGTGGTGCCTCGATGTCGGGGCCTGGCCAGGCCCAGGGTTAGGGTCGAGCTGAGGCCACGCGGCCTCGTGGTGCAGTGTCCAAGATGGTGGCTGGGCCGGGCAATGGTGCTGATGGAGGCCCGGGCCAGCCGATGCTGGGATGTTCGGGAGCAGGCGTCCCGTGGGGGACGGGTTGCGGGTTGCTTCTGTGGGTTGCCGCGGTGGTTCTTCTGGTGACACCGGGAGAGCCGGTGCTCGGACCCTATCAAGCGGGGAGGGAGCGGCCCGTGCACGAGGCCTGTCCAACACTGGGTTCCTATACTTATACTAAGTTAGGGGGTTGGATAAAAACTGTGGGGACCCACCTAGGGGAGGGCCTGGGAAGAGGGGTGTTTACACAAATTTCCTTTGTCCAGTTTCGCGCCAGAGCAGGGGCTGAGTGCCCCTGCAACCGGTTTGAACTGGGATATGCACCGGGACACCAAGCGTGCCCCCAGCACTGTCTGAACACTTCTATGAATGCACCCACCCAGCCCCAATACACTAAAGCCTGTCTGGGAGGTGGTTACACCTCCCTGTGACAGGAAACCTATTGTCCAGGCCTCCCTTGCCGGAGTTTCGTCCAGCAGCAGGAGGTCAGACTCGTGTCTGTAGCATTCATTTTGTGATGCTGGGGCTCTTTTAAACTATTATCGGTTAGGTTAGTGTGTACATGTCTTCTCCCTCTTGAAGGGTGGAATTCTACCCCCGCCACCAGGACTGGCGTGGCGTAGGATTCAAAAGTGTGTGACACCAAACAAGACATGTTTCCATGCAGCCATTTCAAAGTTAGCATTTACCGCGAGGTTATAATGCACCTAAGAGTATATGGTCTGGCTGCATCAGAGAATAGATTCCGAAAGCTGCAGAGGGGTACTGCTCATGCATGGGCACCCTCTCACACAAAACCAAGCACTTTGCCTTCAGGATTAATAAGGCCTGCCATAGGAGTGACTTATAGATTTATATGTGTCAGTGATTAAAGGTAGATATAGGTAACCTATATCTTAGTAAGGCATGCACCACCTTACCGAGGCTGCAGTAGCAGACCTGTGGTGCCATTTTGGAAGGCTTCCCAGGGATAGAATAATACATGCTTCAGCCCCTGGCAGGCCTCTGGGGTATCTATGCCCTTAGTACCTACAGTACCATATACTAGGGACTCACAGGGGTAACCCTGTAACCAATCCGGAGTGTACCTAAAGTACATGCAATCAATTTAGAGAGGAAGCAGCTAGGCTGGGGTCCTGGATAGCAGGGTTGCAGCCAGACTAAAGTCGAAAAACAGTGAAACATCAGCAAAAAGTGGAGGTAACCAAATAAAGCAGATCCTACTCTCCTACAACTAGTTCCCCAGCTACATGAAGGATCTACTGAAATCTCTGGTGTTTGTTATTAAACACCTTGTCTTAATAAATCCATACTGATGTCAATAGTGGATTTATTAAAACATCCACCCAGAGGGCACCTTAGAGGTACCCCCTGAAAACCTACCAACCTCTTAGCGTGCTGGCTGACTGGTCTCAAGCAGCCGGCCACTACAAATGTTTCTGACCAGAGGAGGACTAGAAGGTGTTTCAAGTCTCCAATGTTTAAGTTTGTGCCTGAACTCCATGTTGGAACAAGGGGTGGGGACGGACCAGGAGTTGATATGGTTAGGTGATTTTAATTGCCACTTGTGTGACTGTCAATTATTGACTGCCGCTACTAAGCCCAGGTGTACAGTGTCAGAGGGGCATCACCTTGTTCATTCTAAGGAAGGCTCAGAGCTCGGCATAATTTTTTTCCGGTCCAAGGTGCCTGGTCACAGGACCTACCGCCCAGCCCGTGTGACCGATCTACTTAACAAAGCACTAGTAATTTTATTCTATTTTTTCCTTTATTTAAGGACCCCAGATATGAATTTTCATTACCTGTATTGAGGTAGTGCAAATTAGGAACAAATCAGGAGGGCTAAAAAAAATTGCAAATTTTTGTGCATAGGGAAACCTGCTTCGCAGTTTCAAATTTTATAAGAAGAGCAATAGCCATTAGAAAGAGATATGAGATGGGCTTACTGTCATAAAATACGGGCTGGAATGTACTGTCATAAGCTGATGTGGGTGGAACTGTATTTTTATATGTTGTTTTAAATACTTAATATTTTCATCTATTTTATTGGATGTAGGTGTTACCTTTCTGGTTTTATTACCTAGATATGTAAGTAAGTAATTAAGTAAGTAAGTAAGTAATATATTTATTTGTATATGATTAATTAAAATCTTTACAAAAATATAAAACGCCATATAACAGTACAAATTATTTAAAATGCCATATAACAGTACAAATTATTTAAAATACAGTAGTTACTATTGTCAATTCAAGGTTGTTATTAAGTCCCAATGAGTCTTTCAAGTGTGCTTGAATCTTTCCTTCATTAAATCAAAGAACTTCACAACCTGACAATTCAGTTTAATATCGCTGGAGGAAAAAAAAAGTTCAACTGCCTGCCTACAGGTCCGAACGGCATGTGATCTAAAAAACGGTAGCAACAGCTTGAGCCTCAGGTCCATTAGTCTCGGGCAAATACATATCACATGGATGATGTCCTACTTGCCAGATTTACACAGGCGGCATAGGGCCGAGGCGTGAGTTCTCTCCCATGGCGGCAGGTGCGGTAATATCGGGATAGCTCCAAGGCGCAATTTCAGGAACTTTTCTTTGATTTTTATTTTCATCCCGATATTAAGATATGCTTGTGGCCGTATTTTGCCGTAATCTCCCACTGTTATCCATCCAAGCGCCCTGTTGGCTAGGTCTTTCTTATCTTCTATTGCCGAGATTATTCGGGCAGATTTTTTTGCCAACTTTTTGCAGGACTGGTGGTCTATGGCAGTTTCCCAAATATCGGATAAGCCTAGCACATCAAGAGATCCAAATAGGTAGACCCTAGGCAGTGAAGTGCGACATCTGAGTATCTCTTCCCAGACGCTGGCATTTAAGGAGTCAGGGTCTGCGTCGCGGATCTTGCGCCAGTTAGTTACATATGCACTCCGTCTTTCTAGTGTTTGTTTGACCACCCCAAATTCTAAACGAATTTGGGCCGGAGACGCGTATTTGGGAAGGTTGAAGATGGCCCTGTAACAATTGGCTATGACTGTGTCTAACAATGCAGCGTCCTTGGAGGATTTCAAGGAAGGGTTTAAGGGTGAGGTCAGGGAGTTTAGTCTTTAGTGATTTCAGTGCGAGGTGGGTCATTATTGCCTTCCCTCGGATGGACTGGAGCTGAGGCCTAGACGTGTTCTTAGAATCCAGCACGACGCCAAGGTATTTGTATGTGGCTACCCGTTCGAGCTTTACTCCGTTCAGGTACCAACAAGGGATCCTTTTCTTCCTGTAGTTTACCGTCATGACCTTAGATTTATTGAGGTTTATTTCTAGGGCATTCTTTACCGAGAAGGCATGGGTACAATTCAAAAGATGCTGAAGGCCTATTGGCGACCGGCTTATCAGCACTAAATCCTCCGCATATAACAAACTAGGGAGGGTGGCTTTTCCTAGCTTGGGCGCATGATTACGGCATTTGTCAAGTTCTTCCGGTAACTCAGAAATAAACAGATTGAATAGAATTGGCGCTAAAAGGCACCCCTGCTTTAGTCCTTTAGTTGTCCTAATCTGCTTCGAGAGGTGCTGGCCAGTTCCAAGTTTAATTTTAACCCAGGTGTTAGAGTGAAGCAGTATTAGGACGTCTAGGAGATGTTTCGGAATGCCCCAAGTGGATAGTTTTTTCCAAAGTTTGTTTCGTTCCACATGGTCGAAGGCCGCCGTATAATCAATAAATGAAAGGAAAAGCGGCAGCTTGGTGGTTTTTGCTTCGCCCATCAGTAGGGACAGGGCCATGATGTTGGTTGTTGTCCCTTGGCCTTTACGGAAACCTGTTTGGTTGGAAGGGATAATGGCTTTTTTGGACGCCCACGCCGATAGTTCTTCCAGAATAAGACCACTGAAGTATTTTGCTTCTATGTCAAGCAAAGCAATGAGACAGTAGCTATTCGGATTACTCTTGCTCCCATGTTTATATATCGGGCTAATGACGGACCCATGCCAGGAGTCCGGAAGGGATAAAGTAAGTCTGGCCTCGTTAAAGACCGGACACAAGGATGCACTCCAAAAGGCTACGTCAGATTTGTACAACATGGGGGGGATTCCATTCGGTCCCGGGCCCCATTCTGTCGTCCCTTGGTAATTCGACGCCCGATGTCTACTAGGGTGTATCCCGTGAGCCCTGTCTCCATGTCCTTTATGGGTCTTCCTTCCCCTTCTAAAGATTCTGATTGTGGTAAGGTCATACCCTCAAACTCCCCCAGTCCACACATGCTTGTCCCGCTTTGATTGCTGGGGTTACCATCACGACCAAGCTTTATGATTTCCATGCAGGGAGCCTTTGTTGTCGTATCTCCTATATTGTCATTATTAAAGTGTGACAATAAGTATTTGGTCCATACTTCCTCTGCTATGTGCGAATTTTGCCCAAGTATGTATTGTACTTGTTTTATTATGTCTTGTATGGCAGATGGCAAAATAAAGAAAGCATAACTAGGACTATCACTGAATGGGTATGTGTAAACACAAGAGCACAGAGTAACAGTCCAGGGTGAGAAAGAGGAATTGGAGCCTGGAAAAATGGTCCAATTCTCCAAGAGAAAAGGCATGAGACTTGGAAACCAACTTCTGAGCAGCCACAAGCTCAGGCTTCCTCTCTGAAGACCTATCAGCCTTAGAGGAGTAGAACCCCAGGAACTTGGGCCTTACACAGCAGGTGCTCCTAAGCCCAGGGGGACCCTCTAGAGAAGAGCCATTTCAGGGACAGAAAACCTATCTCCTCTTGAGAGCCTGAGACAGCAAGCTGCTGCGCAGGAAAAGAGAGAGGTCCATGGATCCCACACACCTATTGGGAGGACAGGCCAGAGATTCCAAACCTGGTGCCACTAGGAGAGTTCTTACTCTCATTGGCCCATGGCATCCCCTTTGTTGGGCATCTTGGCCAGGCAAAGACTAGGACTAGGCTAGTCATTCACTTTTACTGGCCAACTATGTCCCAGAAGGTGAAGGAGTTTCCAACTCCTGTGTTTATTTATTTATTTATGTTTCTTGTAAAGCGCAGGAATTCGATCTCCGAGGAGATATCTCCGCGCTGCGTTGTTCCGAAGATAAGCAAAGACAGAAAGTTTGTGTGACATAACTAGGATTGCTGGGTAGGAAACAAGTGCGTCTTCAGACATTTTCTAAAGGTAAAAAGATTGGAATTTAGTCTTAAAAAGAGGGGTAGTGAATTCCATAAAGTGGGACCTCTAAATGAAAGGGCTCGGCCTCCTTGTCTTTCTCTTTTGATCCTAGGGATCTGTAGTAGAGCTTGATTTTCAGATCTTAAGGTTCTTCCTGGTTGATAGGGTTGAAAGATTTCAGTCAGATACCTAGGACCAGTTCCGTACAAGCATTTGTGACTAGTACAACATATCTTAAATTGTACTCTCTGGCGTATAGGGAGCCAGTGTAGCTTGTTTAGTAGGGGATATGAGGGGGATCTAGCAGGAGCATTAAGGATCAACCTGGCGGCGGTATTTTGAACAACCTGTAGCCTCTTCAGCTGTTCTATATTAGCAGATATAAGCAATCCATTGCAGTAGTCAAGCCTAATCATAACTAAAGTCTGCACTAATGTTCTCCGATGATAATCTGCTAAGTAAGGAAAAACCCTTCTGAGTAAGCCAATGACTCTCATGCAGGTTCCCGTGACCTGTGTGGCATGGTCTTTTAGCACCAGTGATTGATCCAGCTTGACACCCAGATTTTTCACACTTTCCTTAGGGCAGGGAGCTGTGCCCAGTTCTGGAGGCCACCACTAAGGTGACCAAAGGAGTGGGGCATTGCCAAAGAGCATGACCTCCGTCTTGCCCACATTGCATTGTAGGCAATTGGAGGTCATCCATCCAGCTATTGCTCTCATTCCAGCAGCAAAGGAATTCCTTACTGCAGAAGTCATATTTTGGAATGGGAACAGCAGCTGGGGGTCGTCTGCATAGGATGTTGGTGTGAACCCGTATTTCCTTGCAACATTCGCCAGGGGGGCCACATACACATTAAATAATGTGGGGCTTAAGCACGAGCCCTGTGGAACCCCCTTAGTGAGCTCCCTAGAGGTGGAGTAGTGGGAGCCCAGGCGAACATTTTGGGATCGGTTGGAGATAAAACTTTTCAACCATGATAGAGCAGTTCCTTGCACTCCTATTCCCTCCAGACGACTGATCAAGGTGTCATGAGACACCGTATCGAAGGCAGCGGACAAATCTAATAGCACCAGAATCATAGAGCCTCCTCTATCCTGTGCCATTCGGATGGTGTTGGTCACGGAGAGGAGAGCTGATTCTGTGCTATGATTTGGCCTGAACCCAGATTGAGAAGGGTCCAGACCGTCCGCTGCCTCGAATTTAGAGAGATGAGTATTAACGTGTCTCTCCGTCATCTTACTGATGTGGGGTAGGAGGGATATGGGACGTAGGTTATTAAGGTCCGACCATGGTAGCGCGGTGTTTTTGCGAATTGGGTTCACAACTGCCTTTTTCCAGTTATTAGAAATCCTTCCTTCTTTGAGAGAAAGATTGATCAATGCTCTAAGGCTTGGGGCCAGAATGCTGCCCAGGAGAGCAATCATCTTGGCCGGTAATAGATCAGTCGGTGATCCAGATTTAATTAAATTAAGTAGCATATCTACTTCAGTGAGACTGATCTCTGGAATCGAAGTCAGAGTAGGTGTACTTGTTCCATTATTGGTGGGTTCATATCTAGGACTATCTATGATATCTCTATTATATGGTGTTTTAGTGATTTTTTCATAGATTAAGTCTATCTTTTTCTCAAAAAACATCGAGATCTCATCACATAGGTTTTGCTTAAAGTCGTCTGGGCTCTCACAAGCTGTAGGTTTAACAAAGGATTGTAGGACTTTAAGAAGTTCCCTAGTGGAATTTCCTGCCTCTGTAATTTGTGAGTCAAGTTTATGCCTCCGAGCTTTTTTTATGTTTTTAAGGTAGTTGGATTGAGCTTCTAGATAAAGAATTTTGCTCATAGGAGTATGAATTTTTCTCCATTTTTTCTCCAGACTCCTACACTTTTGTTTTTCAGCTCTTAGTTCCTCTGTATACCATATTTCTGTCTTTGGCTTAGCACGTTGTTTATGCAATTCTAGTGGAGCAAGTTGATCAATGGCCTCTAATAGTGCTTTATTAAACTTGGCTAATCCTACTTCAATATTATCCTCTTCAAGAAAGATAGGTTCTTTCCATATTTGCTGTAGTGCTTCTGGGGATATTTTGTGCCATTTTCTTTTCCATATAGGTGGAAGAGGTTTTTGGGGTCGTGAGTGTAAGCCAAGTAATTGAAAGGATAGTAAATAATGATCTGACCAATGAATAGGAGTGGGTGGACAACATATTATTGTAGGACAGTAGGTTAGAATTAGATCCAATGTATGGCCGCCCATATGTGTTGGGCCATTGTTCTGAATTTTGAGTCCTAAACTGGATAAATCACCAAGTAAAGATATGGTGTCGGGATTATTTAATACATCTACAATACCGGTCAAGCCAGTGGCAAGAGAGGTAACCACCCAAAGCACCCCTTAATTCCACTTTCAATGGTTGGGGTTCCCTTCAAAAGGGTAGGGATTGACATAGTTGGTCCCCTTTACCTTCCCACTCCATCAGGAAACAGATTTATACTGGTCGTAGTGGATCACGCGACCAGGTATCCTGAAGCATATCCACATAGGACTGTCACTGCTCCAGCAGTTGCCAGGGCCCTCATCAGTATCTTTACTTGAGGGGGTTTTCCTAAGGAGGTGGTGTCAGATAGAGGTAGTAACTTCATGTCTGGCTACCTAAAAGCCAGGTGGGCTGAGTGTTGGGTGACATGCAAGTTCACTACTCAATATCACCCCCGAACAAACGGTCTAGTGGAGAGATTAAACAAGACCATGAAAGGTAGGATCATGGGTTTCCCTGAAAAAGTAGATAGGATGTCCATTTACCATGCCTTCTTTTCGCCTATAGAGAAGTACCACAGAAAGGAGTGGGCTTTGGTCCCTCTGAGCGTCTGTTTGGTCATCATGTGAGGGGACCTCTAGGTCTAGTAGAGGAATGCTAGGAGTGGCCTGTGTACCTGGCCTTCGTCCAAGGATGGCTGAGTACATACATAAAGCAACTAAAATCCCTGAGGAAAGCCAACAGCTCTAGGAGCGCACGTATGGCCAAAAGATTGTACTGGTGGAGTTCCCGCCAGGGCAGATGGTATGGGTATTGGAGCCTGTGGTTCCTGGGTCCCTCCAGGACAAATTGAGTGGTCCCAACCCTATCCTTGAGAGGAAATGTGAGGTCACCTACTTGTCTGAACTAGGCCCTTGCAGGAGCCCTGAGAGGAGCATCCATGTAAACCACCTGAAACCTTTCTAGGACAGGGCTGATGTAGCCATGCTGATGGTCACTGATGAGGATCAGCAAGAAGAGAGTGATCTTCTCCCGGACCTTCTCTCCCTCAGTCCAAAAGATGGGTCAGTTGAAGGAGTTAAAGACACCCTTTCTGCCCAAAAGCAAGCTGACTGCAGACAAGGTCTGAGGCAGTATGCTGGGCTCTTTTCCCTAACCCCGGTAAGACAACCTGGTGTACCCATGATGTGGACACTGGAAACAGCACACCTGTCAAAAACAAAATATACACAGTCTGATCAAGTTAAAGAAAACATCAGAGCTGAAGTTAGGGGGGATTGACCACTCTGAATGTCCCTGGGGTAGACCAATGGACTTAGTCCCCAAACCTCATTCCCAGGGTGTTAAACCAGAACTGAGGTTTTATGTGAACTATAGAGGTCTCAATAATGTCACCAAGACAGATGCACACCCTACCCCAGAGCGGGTTTATACATTGATAGGTTGGAGGCACCAACATTTCACAGTACGTTTGATTTGACATCAGGGTACTGACAGATTGGTGTAATCGCAGGAGAAAAAGAGAAGTCCGCTTTCTCGGCCTCAGATGGACATTATCAGTTTCCTGTAACGCCATTTGGATTAAAGAATGCATCTGCCACCTTCCAAATGTAAGTGAACAAAGCACTTGCTGGGTTTAAGTCTTTTAGTTCAGCATATCTTGCTGATATTGCGGTCCATAACTCCACTTGGCACAATCACCTGATCCACCTTGGCAAGGTCTTTGAGGCTCTGCAGAGTGCAGACCTTACTATCAAGGCAAACAAATGCCAGATAGGGCACGGATATATTGTATACTTGGGCCACCTTGTTGGTGGAGGCCAAGTTCAACCATTACAGCCCAAGATTCAAACAATTGTGGACTGGGTAGCTCCAACCACCCAGACTCAAGTCAATGCATTTCTTGGCTTGACTGGGTACTACAGGAAGTTTGTAAGGGTCATATGGCTATTACCCTTCACTCCCTTTAATGCCCCTAAACTCAGTATTTAGGTGGCACCCTGACACCAGGAACGCAGATTCAAAAGAATCCAAAAGAAGGACAAAAAGGAGCCGTAGAACGTGAGAACAGAGGACTAGCAATGGACTTTGGATCCAAACCATGCCTGCCTGCTCCTCACCTGACAAGCGCCCAGACCCGACTCGTCATGCAGCTGTGAATCTTCCAAAGGCCTCGTAAGGCTGCCAGCACTTCATCAACCAGCCAGCATCTCCCTTATAGTGGGGGAGCCACTTTCCTGCAGCCACTGAACGCGACGTCCTGTACATCGATCTACTGAACACCAGGGTCCATCAACGCAGCAGGCAACCAGGAAGAGGTCACCATGCTACAGGAGGTCAGACCCTGTCTCTCTGCCAAGTCCGGAGAAGCCAGGACCTCAGTAACTGCCCTACACCAATACCCGGGGTAGCAGACCTTGTTGCAAGCACCAAGGCTTGTTTGTGTATACTCCGAACTCCACCGCCATCGAAATGGACCTCCATATTGAGGGACTTCACCCACCAGAGGCCAGCTCCGCACCAGGAGGAGTCTTACTGTGTTTCTTCTCCCTTTTCTGCAGGTGCACCGAGAGCCGTGGGAGTGTCAAACTCGTCGTCACACCGGCCAAAACACCTATGCACCCCAGCCCAGGTCCATTGAAACCGACGGTGTCTCTGTGGCCCTAAGACCTTCAAGACTAAGGCCTTCCTTTGGGTTCTGCCGGACTGATCCCCCAGTCCCTCCTTGCAGCCTCTTTTCCACATGTCCTTTTCCTACAGACTACAGCGTGTAACGTCCAAGGCTACCACAGCTAAAATCACATCTGAACCTGGACACCCCAGGTCAGGTAAAACTGAACTCTTGGTGATTTCTAGGACCTTGGCTGCTACTCACCTTAAGTCCAGAAGATCAGTACTGTAAGTTGTATGCAAGTGACCCTATGCAGTGAATGTTTCTCCCATAGGATAATATTACTGGGTTCGAGGCTCATGCGTCAAACCTGACAGCTGTCACTTTCCACTGTTTCTACAGAAAACTTTGATAACGTCTAAAGTACTTACCCAATTACGAAGTTCTTGGTGTTAAAACATATATAAAAGCATTTATTTTTCTACATTGGTCTCAAGTTACTTCTTGAGTGTGTGTCTAATTTATTGACTGTGTTTCCAACACATGGTTAAAACGACTCTTTGATAAGCCTAAACTACTCGCCCACAATACAACAAAAGAAAGCATGAGAGTTTTCATTTAAGCCCACTAAGTAAATAAAGGTCGTCTGGACTTTCTACATAGTGTACCTCATTTTAGTACACTACATAAAAGTCTAAATCATGAAAAGTACTCCTTGAATGCGTGGATGAAAACCACGTTTTATGAACGGTAGACCCTGATAAGGTACCAATGGGAAGTCCTATTGTGAAGAGACCCGCTAGGAAGTGGGGAAGGAAACAATTCCTTTTGTTTTAATTACCCTCACATACCCTAGTAGTGTCTTGCTTCACTTTTCGTAAATTCGTGTTTTGCACACAGGAGGATCTACTCCCTCTTGATAATTCCTCTCGGCCCTTAAGGCATAGGGGAAGGGCTTTTTCCCTATCTGCCATAGTTGTGTCACACTACATAGAAGGCCAGTTCCTACACCATCTCTGAGCCAATAATGGCCCAAGGACCCCATCCCTTTTGGCCGCCTCACAGGCTCACAGGCTGAACCCCGGTGAGTAAAGACCCCCCCCAGTACATATCGGTTTCCCTGCCTGCAGTGGCACCGGCAGGGAAACCTGTTTGCTCTTGCTCGGTGGGAGAAAACACTGAATCCGCTCCCAGCGGGTGGGAACTTAAAAAATGTTCCCTCCCGCATGACTGATGTCATTTGTGATGTCATCACGGATGACATCATTAAAGCTTCATATTGCTCTATAAAGGGTGTACCATTAGAGCTATGAAAGTAAGTACACAATAGCGCAGAAGAATATGAAGCATCTTTACTTTCATACATACAACCATCATAGGTTTTATTTTTTGCAACACTAACCCTACACCATACACTTCATAGGTAGCCAAATTCATGTTGACTATTAAGCACAGATGAAAGGGTAACCTATCCTGCACACAGTATTCAACCTAAAAAAAACTGTTCAGCGAAAACCAAGTTCCTCCAAATACTCAAACCCTTTTACATAACTAATTCCCTACTACGGACAGTCTTTACCAGTATCAAACCAGACAGTCACTGAACCGACATTGAGAAATGGAATGAACAGGAGTAGAAAAGTGGGTACTGTTAACAATGTTTATTCTATGGAGAGAGCGTACTCTGTACCACACTTTTTGCAGACAGTGAAACTCCCATGAAAAATACACCACAAAGTATTAAAAATGATCTACTAAGAACAGTACACTCCATGCAAAACTTGTCCAAACAGCGACTATTCACTTAAAATTGCCAAAGTGCTAAAGATCATACCATCTGCAGCATCCATACTGTGGTGACAACTTTACAGATAGCCTATCTTTGGAACCAAAACAAGCACCTGTACATAGGTTAGTATCTGGTGCACACAGTCTTCTATGTTAAGTAGAAATTGTCATGCTAAGACAACTCCTTCTAATATCTCAAGGCTGCTTACAATACTTAGTATGTAGTACGTAGAATCTGTGCCCTGCTAGAAACGTTTTCTGCAATACCAAAAACTTGTGTGGAACACAATGAACACAACTGTCGCCTGCACACAGAATTACTCTTTTTTTTCAATTTTAAATATTTTTTATTTTGCAGTTACACATAATCTTAACGTCAGGAAGCTTTTCATTTTAAATGTCGCCCCCCTCCTCCCCCCCCCCCCCCCCCCCCACCCCTGGGAGCCCGGTATTCCTTGGTGCTAATTGTTCCCCGAATAATGACAATCAAAACATTTTTAAATCAAAAAACAAACAAAAAAAAACAACAAACATTGTGTTATGATTGTACAAAATAATGTATGAAAGTAGTTATTGATAGCAGAAAAGAGGTGAAAAATTAAAGAATTAAAGAAAGGATAAGAGCCATACGAGTTTCAAACATATTTTACATGTAACATTCTCCTATAGATTTACTGAGCCTAATTGCCCCCGTTGCTCTGTCCAGGAGGAGAATCTTTCCCATATTTCCAACCCTATCTTCTTTTTCCTTCTTCCTTTCCTGGTATAGACTGCTTTTTCTAGGTGGAAAGTGGCAGCTAGCCAGCCATTGCGCGTGGGAGATTGAGTCTGCGTCTAGCCAGCTTGAGGAGATGCATAGTCTCCAAATTGCCATGGCGATAAATACCAGCCCTTCTTCCTTTATTCTTGGTGAGTCGGATTGTGTACCAAGAAGAATAATTGTGGGGTTTAAGGAGATTGGGTGTTTCATTATTTCGCTAAGTGTGTTTTGTATTTTAAGTAGTGTCGGAGCTATAGTTAAACATGTCGCAAAGATGTGTACCGAGTCAGCCCCAATTTCAGAGCAGCGTGGGTATAATGTTCCTTTACCAGTCCCCCATTTGATAATCCTACTGGGTGTCATGTATAAAAAGAAGATAGTTTTAAAGTGTTGTGCTTGCAGCTTGGCAGATATTAAAATCTGTTGTGATAATGCGAGGGAGTTGTAAAAGATACTTTCTGGTGAATTAAGTTTGAGGTGCCATTTTGCAGCAATAGCCTCTAGGTCATCGGGGGTTTTTCTACTGAGTATATTATACAGAGAACCAATGCGGGGGTGAAAGTGTTTCGAAGTGTGTTTAAAAATTCAACTTCTGAGAAACCCGAGGCTCCCGAGGCTCCTCCGACCCTTTTAACATATCTCGAGGGACGAGACAGGGCTGTCCCTGCTCCCCCTTGCTGTTTGCTCTATACCTGGACCCCTTTATCAAACAGATAGAAAAAACGAGAGCATATCCCCGGTATGCTATCACCAAAATTGCTGTAAAATTTTGGCATATGCCGACGATCTTGCCATCACCTCCACAGATCCCGCCAGCTCTATTCAGGCTTTAGAACTCGAGGCCCAGAAATTTGGCAAATTGGCAGGATATGCCCTCAATAAAAATAAAACACAGATTTTGGTAAACGCGAAAATCACATGGACTGATGAACGGGTGGTACCCAATGCTAAATACCTAGGGGTCCAAATCTCACCTAAACTGGAGAACATTGTAGCAGAGAATCTAATACCCCTCGCAGCCCAAACAAGGAAAGCCTTACAACAAATAGACAACTTGCATTTAACGCTAGTGGGAAGATGCAACGTTATTAAAATGACGTATTTCCCTAAACTACTGTACTTTTTCTGTAGTATACCCCTAGAATTCACCAAAAATCACCTACTTAAATTCCAACAAATTTTTACTCAATTCATCTGGGCATACGCTCAACCCAGACGCGCCCTTAAACATCTTACTTTGTCGAAAGAAAGAGGTGGCTGGGCCCTCCCTAACATCATCCTCTATTACTGGGCATCAGTCGCGCAGTATAGCTCAGAGCTGGTTATGGAACCTACTCTCTCTACAGTTGGTCTGCCCTCACCCTTCCAGATCCTACTGGGGGATCAACATTGGGGGTGCTTACTTCAAGAAACAACTTGCGGCTACTACAACCGGGTCAAATTTAAGACCTTATTGAACTCCTTCAAAGTATTCCGTAACATCCGAAGAATATATGGGATAGGCAGATTTAATTTCTACTCACCCATACTTAACAATAATTATTTACCAGCTATCTTTGACACATCATACTTTTCAGAGTGGTACCAGGCCGGAATAGTTAAACTTGGGGACCTGATTACCACCGAGGGAATCAAACCTTTTGCAAACTTACAAGCCAAATTCAACCTGAGAAACCAAGATTCCTTCAAATACCCGTCTATCCACGCCTTTCTTTCCAGAATTACTCTTCAATGCAAATATTTAGTACGTGTTCAACACCTCTACACACCTATGGTGCATTAGGAGCACTTGTTTTTGTAAGCACATATACCGATTAGTTGGACCCAGGCTGTCCAAAATTTGTTTTAAAAGTAATACAGTATTTACCTGTCACTATGAAAACTATAAAACAAAATAAAGCTCATTGGATGCGGTCATCAGTGATTACATCAATGAGGTCATAAATCTTGACATAGAAGATGTCATAAGTGACGTCAATGCACTGCTAACTAGAACTGGTTTAGTTCAAAACAATGTCACTGAAAAATTCACCTAACTAGAAACAATATTTGAGTGTTCTTTTGAAGAGATAATTTACTGAACATCTGAGTGCTTTGAGATATAGAACAGTTCCCGTAACCGACTTAAGTGCCAGAAATGATTGATTGATCTATAGATTTATTGGTTATAGAGTCTCCACCATCCTCTCAGTTCTCGTCTAATGGAGCCGCCTGTTCAAAATAGTGGGTATTCATCTTTTGCCTGTAGGCTAACAGTGTAGGTGTGCATTTAATATCTAGTAAAAAGGATTACCAAAGCTTAGTGCCTTGGGTTGGAAAAACTGCGTAATCTAGCCCGCTTCTGTTGTAAAGTGCTCTAATGCCTTTAGACCATGTTCCTGCAATAACAACTCGCATAAGGGGAATGGGCTTTTCTTTGACACCAATTCTTTAGCGTATTTCTAGATGTGCAGCAACCGTAGAGCACATTTCTCTTTGAACAGCATTCATCCTTGGACACATCTTTACTCCATTGAACCGTTTATTTTCTGCCACAGCAATTATGGAGCATTTCTACCATGGCTCAGTAACATTGGGGGCAGACTACTAATGGTCACAGCAAATTGAGCATCTTTAAGAAAACTCATTGACATGTCCAACATCAATGAGCGCTCGAAGTTTAGCACTTTACTAAACCAGTTATCATTGTCTACAAGTAAGCCTGGTTAACATGCAAATTACATTAATACATAGGAAGATTTATTTTAGTATGTGGAGTTCAGTGTTGATTGCCATACAAATAGTGCATACTTTAAATGGTCATAGTCAATTATCCCTCTGGGCGGGCTCAATTAAGGCTCAGATTTGAGATTTTCCGAAACAAATGAGATTGATCATCTTCAGCTAATGCTCACTACCAGTGCTCATTGAGGTGCTCCGCCACTCCATTTGACGAGTAGTTGTGTGCTCTTGTTTCAGGTCTTTTCTAGGGGATTCCGGCTGCACAGTATACAGTGTCTCATACTCTGTACAGTGATTCTGGGACATACTTTTCTGGGCAAATAAAATCTGAGACCTGAGGTTTGCTGGTCAAAATCTTCTGAGAACTGATGACTCATGGCAAACATCTACAGACTGCAGGTACCCAGACATCACAAGTGTGGACCAGGTTTCTGATACAGTAACAGCTTAATTTTCCTGAAGTGCAATAGGATGGGGTAAATCTCCCTGACATAACGGTGTAATTTTTTTGTTTGTTTTCGCTCTCCGAAGACTGATATAGGTAACACACAATTGTCTCCCATGTGTATGGACCTTTATTAAGGTTTCAGGAGACAAATGCTTCAGCATACTCATGCCCACATCTCAACCAATACTACAACTAGTCACCCTTTACCGGCTCAGCTGAAAATCTCTGGACCCAAATTTTTTTTTTAAAAGAATTGTGAAATGTATGTGACTCTATTCTTACTGAGCAACTTGCCAAGAGATTATAGGATAACTGGCTAATCAGCTAGGCGTCCTTAGCAAATTCTCTCTAATTCTCCAATTACAGTAGACATTTTTTTTGTACACATTTTTAGTTCCGGTAATATATGCACCTTACAGGAAACACTTTAATCTTAAAACAAAGAACATGCGGACCGCATTAGTTGCTGAGATTAACAGGCGACCTGATTTCCTCTGATGTGTTTTAAGAAAAGAGGAATGCTGTGTGGATTTCGTAGGGTGTGAAAACACGGATCCAAGAATGTCTTTCAAGTTGATTTTACTTTTCATTGAGTGGAATCAAGGTGGGATAGAGAGAGGTTTTCATATTCAACAGTGAGCCGGGAAGAGATGATATGATTTGAACTGTGAGACTGCTTTTAGTTCCTGACATTCTTAAGGCACAGGACGGGGTTCAGAAGAGGATAATTAACAACCTACACATTGTTCATTACATTGGATGTATCATCCCTTTACACCACCATTCACCACAGAGATGGCTTGAAAGCAATAGAGCAGTATCTGAACATGAAGCCCATATGTTATTTGGAACACAATAGAATGTTTTTATCCATGATTAATAGGTATTTGTTTAACAATTACTTTCTATTCTCTAACCAGGTGTTTCAACAGGTGAGTGGGGTGGCTATGTGGGCCTGTTTCTCCCCGAGCTATGCCTGTCTACATATGGGCCTGTGGGAGGAACAGCTCTTTGTACCTACCTTCACAGAAATCATGTCCCGGAATGTCATCAAATGGTACAGGTATACAGACGACCTGCTAATAATTTGGATAGGCTCAGAACAGGAAGCCCTACATGTTATAGAGCGACTCAATGAAAATAACTTGAACTTACAATTTACTACCCAGATTAGTAACAAATATTGAGTGTATTTTAATGACTTTTACAATTGGGGAATGCTGCTTTTTATTATGAAAAGTTTTACATTTGTTATTCTTTTTAAGGCTGCACTTTATCCAATGAAATTAACAATTTGTTTAACACTCTGGAAGGAATTTTAGAGCATTGTTAGAATGGTATAAATATTTCTTCATTCATTTATTTACTTACGATGCTGCTTAAATATCTGATATTTATCGCTTTGCTCAATCTTGCACATATCTTGTTTACAATAGAGTAGTAGAGAGGTGTGGCTCACTGGTTAGAAGCGGCAGACCCGGAGGCTGAGAACGGCCCGGGACCAGGGTTCGATTCCCGACGCGGCAGGGTCGAGGACCAGGGTCAGCGGACTGATAATTCTCGCCTCGGTGCCCACTTTGGTCAGTGATCACACTCGGTAACTCTGGGCATTAAGCTTGCCTCATCTCTACAACGGCCCCCCACAGACGCCGGGGATGCCTGGCTTCACCTTGGAGATTCCCAGCACGGGACCATCTCACAGGGAAAGCCAGGACGGGTTCCCCAGCGGTCATTCGCGCCAGGATACTCCGGTAGTAATTGAGCGCGCTACAAAACACCTTACATTTACATTTACATTTACAATTCATGTTGGGCTATACATTTATATGATCCTTGAGGTTAGTGTCTTTGAGGTATTTCTTCCATGTCTATGCAGTACCAGTTGACATCTCAGCCTGACTTTCACTTTAAAAACTGTAACCGCTCCCCTAACAGTGTCATGTGATCAATGCCCCTCATGGGCTGAAACGCGTTATGGCGGTGCTGGGCACACAATAAACAGAACTGCACCACAACTTTGGGTTCGCTTAGTCTTTCCAACGGAGTTTGTTTTCAACATTGGTGACGATAGGGTCGAAACGCGTCATGCGAAGGAGGTCGTGGTGAAATACATAGCACTTATTTTCCGGGACCCTCTACTATATCTTAAACCTCACCCTTCCATTTCAGGATACTATTTCCCTGGCCCACATACCCACACTTCATCAACAGGCAGCTGGACAAAAAGATCTCCGCCAAAGAGCCCCTCTTTGAGGTGAGCCCGTCGGGGATTGCACCGCCTCCCCGACGAGGAGCAACCGCCGATGATGAAGCATGACATCCCTCGGGGTGTGTGAGGCAAACATGTCCAACTTAATGGATGCCCAAGGGTGTTAACATACACCTCCGGTACAGCCAGTCTCCTTTCTTACCAGGAACAGTTCAGCAACCCCCGCTTGTTGTTTGAGTACTTATTTTCACGAGCCATTGGTGGTCTGTACCTGTTTTGTTCTTCCAGCCCTGAGATAGAGAGATAGAGATAGAGATAGAGATAGAGAGAGACATGACACTGCATTGATTATGGTCAAACGTTTTCTTCAATATCTGATTCAAATTGAGTCCATGTCCCAGACAGCAACAAAAGGATCGCAGGTAGGAGGCCTGAAAGTATATTTGAAGCTTTCAATTTATCCCACAGAATCTATTAGATCAACTTTATCAAATGCGGCCTGGAAATAAACAAATCAGCAGTATAACTTCCCTGCCACTTCAATCACCTAAGGGCAAATGACAAATGGAGCAAAGCAATGATTCATATAGTGCTCCCTGCAAAAGCAACTCTGTTCCAATTGGTTTGTACTGCCTGCTTCTATCTAATCGGTCATTTTCTCCAAAACAATTTTTGTGAATGCCTTGGATACAGAGCCAAAAGGGAGAGGAGTATTTGGTAAATAATTACAAATATATCTAGCTGCACAATGGGTGCCCCGCTAGTCTGAATTTGCTTCTAACTGCACCTTGAGGGCTACCATGCAATGAAGCATGAAAGATGAGGTTTTTGAATTGAGATGATACTTTACTCACAGTCTGATGGTTCATCGGAGCCAAAAATGTCAGCAATATCAAATATTCAACAGTAATGTTTTTCTGATCGACCTTAACAGGATTATACAGGGATGTAAGGAACAAAGTCATGATTATTCTGATAGCACAAATGGGGCTAAGTCACTTACGAAACATGAATAATATCTCTGACTTAGCCATTATTTAATCTTCATTCAACTTTTCCCAAATGAGTTACTGGGATGTAGCCAACATATTTCAAGATAATTCACCAACATGATTAATTGGAAGAATAGAGTCATTTAACCTGCAAATTCAGAACACAGTAATACAATTCACTACAGGTAACAGGGCAGCACAGGCCATTTTTCCGTGAGCTGCAAGGAAAGGGTTGCTTCCAAGAATGAAAGGGCTGCCATGATTCAACCTCGGAAGTGCTAAGCCAATACATTTGAAAATCTATGCATTAAGCTGCATTGTTTTTTCTAAATAATGAATTGGGGAAACCACCTCTTACACATTATCCTCAAGAGACATGATTCGCCACTATTTTCACTCACAGGAATAATGTGAGGCTGATGTGAGTATTTTTGCCGGGGGTGATTTTTTGATCCTAGTTTCAACCTAGAGATTAGCATTTCCAGAACATGTCCAGGGCAACAAAAGAAGAAAAAGAATTCAAAGAACCAAGTAGATTAAAATTCACATTACAAATCAGGTCTGTCCTTTGTAGAACCACAGAATACATTCATGCTTCCCTCCAACGAGGATCCAGCAACTTCCAAAACTGATGGGAAAAGTTGTTTAAGTTCCAGCAGTCACTTTAACATGTAAGACACATTCCACATGCCTATTTGACAGCAGGTAGAGACAGGACATCGACAGCTCAATCTCCCGAGTTGGGACTTCTGACTGAACTCATTCAGTTTCTCCAAGTCAATTCATAAAGGACTGAATACATTTAGCTTATTCCCTGACGATTCACCAGGAACAGAACAGTAGCCACAAACCTGTTTAAACTCAACCTTTTCCTGTACTGCGATTATCAACCCTATTCTGCTGGTTTAATATTAAGTATCAAAAACAGAATCCATTCAGCATGGTGAAGAAATAATCAGCAAAAACAGACCGGCCTATCTAATACAAAATCAGTACACAAGCTATTCTACTGATAAATATTATTTCTGGTGGATAGTCTAACTGCAGATTCCTCGACTTTAAAATATCTCCAACCGCCAGACTGGATCCATAAAGTTTCATAGCAACTGCTCCTGTGCATTGGCAGGTGAAAACTTTGGACCTCGCAGCGATGTCACACAGCCTCCAGAAGTGACGGCGGGAGACGCACAAGGGCACACTGCTGCATATTGACGCCAGTTAATCTTGAACTATTGCGCATCCGCTAAAGTAGCTCAACCATATTAGATTGCAGAGGAGAGTACACTAAACCTAATTTGTTACCTTTTTAGAGTCATAGAAGTCCACTTCAGAGAACAGGGACATGTGTAGGTGGAGAAGACTCTGCAGGTTGAGTTTTCACCATAAAGAGTATTATGAAGAGAACTAACTATTTCTTCTGATGGATACTTCTAAGTGCAGATTGCTCAGCTTTTGCTACAAAGCATTACCTCCCAAAAGATCAGATGTGCTGTGGGATGGAATGGAAAAAAATGGCCCTCTCTGCAGATTTCCATTCAATGAAATAGTTGTGAACATACACATGGATGTCAATGTAGCCAGTCTAGCTGATGTCCAGTATTGGAAAACCCTTCACCAATACCATTGTAGCAGCCTTGGTTCTGGTCTTAATGAGAGGTCTCATTCCTAGACAGGGTGCAGCATGCCTTTATGCACAGGACGATCCATCTGGACAGGGTTTGTTTCGGCACCTCCCTCCCTTCTTCGCACAGGAAAAGCCCCAAAAAGCTGCTTGTCCATGAATATAAAAAGTGAGTTTATCTTCTTTTTTTTTTTTTAAAGTCAAGCCTCTCCTATTCCTACATAGACAGATTCTAGAGAGAGACAATCAGTGGCAAAGCCAATAGGTCTTGTCTTTGTGAACTACTGGGCTTTGTCAATGGTTTTTAGCCACGCTGCACCAAAATCCATTGTGCTGTAAACATGGCTAAAGTTTAAGCTAAAAAGCTTTTGACACGGGTGCACACGTTATTTTGTATGCAAGTAACAAGTAGTTTTCAAAAAAGGTCGAGACAACAACACATTGTATTCATCCTGGTGACATCACAACTGCATAAAAGACAGGTGGTTCACACTAGCGCTTTGAGCAGAACCAGAAAATCAGTGTCACAATTTAAGATCTCTATGTGCAGACTTCTATGTGTACGTAAAACAGGACACAATGGAATTCAACCACCGAAGGAGATAAGGAAATGCATCAATTGTTTACACTAATAAACCCCCAAGTTTGTCTTAATCCAATCATTTTGTTTTAAAAGCCACACAAATCAAGTTCCTCACCCATACTGTGGGGGTGCGATTCCAGTGGACAATGACGATCAAAGCATTATAGTTTGATTAAAAACGATGCACATTGCCAAGAGAATTCAATACTCCGGTACCCTTTTACAGGTACATTAAAAACGGGAGCCTTTTACATGTTAGCTCCGTAAGCGGGCTTCGAAATCCTGTACGACTGTGGCTTATAGAGTATTGGTAAGCAAATTCACATACACAGAAACAAACAGAGGAGAGAAATCGGCATACATAGCTAACAAATGCTCTGTTCAAACGAGACCTGGACGTTAGGGCAAAATATCTAACACCTCTTTTTAACCAGGTGTTCCGTGATAACCAGATCCCACAGTCCTGAAGCGGTAACCTGTTCCACCCAATTTATAAGAGCGGCATCAGAACAGAACCCGGGAATTACAGGTTGATCGACCTGATCGACGTAGAGGCCAAACTCTATGCTTCATGCATCCTGGAACATCTACAAGAGTGGACAGAGGAAAACAACATTATCCCAAAATTCCAAACAGGCTTCAGACGGGGAATGGGCACCATTACAAATCTAACAGCCTTGACAATTCGTAAGGAAAAAGCTGAAAGGAAAAGGGCAGTATTAGTGGCTTGCTAGATTGACCTAAAAGCGGCTTTCGACAGAGTGCCGCGGGACCGTTTGTGGAAAAAACTGAAAGCATGGGGACTGCCACAGCCACTGATAAATGCAATACAAGCATTATACAGCGAAACATGGGCCACTGTTAAACTAGGGGACAGACAAAGAGTCTCTTCAAAAATAAATATAACAAACGGACTAAAACAGGGCTGCGTCCTTTCACCATACTTATTTAATTTATACTTTGCAGATTTGAACAGTCACTTAGAACAAATAAATGGACACCCACCAAATTTGGCAAATGAGCCGGTTCAATACTTACAGTATGCAGATGATATTGTCCTGGTAAGTCAAACTCCGATAGGGCTGCAAAGGACAATAAACAAACTTATAGACTACCTGGACGCCCAAGGTTTAGAATTAAATAAATCCAAAACCAAGGTGGTAAGATTAGCGGGTCCAAGACAAGGAAACTATAAATGGTATGCAAAGAACTCTCAAATAGAGGAAATAAGAGTTTATAAATACTTGGGCATCAAAATGGCAAGAAATCTGTCAATGGTGGAGCAGAAAAAGGAGATCACAGCAAAAGCTCAATCCTTAATATTTGCCTACAAACAACTATCCAAGAAACTGGAAAGCCCTTCACACGGGCATCTTTTAAAAATCATGGCAGCCCAATTGCTACGAACCCTGTCCTACGGTCTGGAAACCTGGCATGGCCAAGAAAGTAACATCTTAAACAAATTACAAACCAAGGTTTATAAAACGGTATTCAATCTCTTTAAAGGTTCCTCGCCAGCACAAATTCGCTTGGAATTCGGACTACAGAACCAGGAATTCCAAAGGAAGGCAACCATGGTAAATCTATGCTGGAAACTCAGAGCAGCAGAGTTGGGAACTTTGAACAACTTATGCTGGTTGGAAATAAAACAACAACTAGAGCAAAGAACCCCAAATACGTGGGGGGACCAACTGCGGATAGCACTGGAAGAATTAGAGATCTATGGGCTTTGGAACAGCAAGTTGGAAAAGTCCACATTTAAAAAAGCTTGCAAAAACAAAGCAAAAGCACTATCCTTTGTGGAGGATAAAAGGGGATTGTTAAGACGCCGCCACGCATGGGTCACAATAAATTCTTATACACGGCTAAGACCACAACCCTATCTAGCAGCTCACTTCTGATTGCCTTGAAAAAGGAGAATCATGGCATACAGATTTGGAGATCATTGTTCATTAGACTTGGCGCCCACCTGGAAAAATAAGCATCAAACAAAGGCATGTAGTTTATGCGGTTATCACATTGAAACTCTGAGCCACTTACTGTGTGTCTGTGAATCAGTGAAATCAGAAAGAAGGAAGCTGCTGAGAACAGTTTTTAATGATTTAAATATCCGCACCTGCAGACAGGCGGCGACAAGTTGGATGGGAGCCGCATCAAACATTTTAATATAGGTAGATATGTAGGGGGATAAAATCTATGATAGTGGTAGAAAGCTTACTTCTAAAAGTGGGCAAAGACTGAAGGCTCGGTGCCACAAAGGAACTAAGTAGAATTTTATGAACTGAACAAGTTTTTTAAATGAAATGTGATTTATATGCTTTATGGTTTGTGAAAACCAAATAAAGTTATTTTTGACTGACTGACTAACATAGCTAACAAACACCACAAATCACACTAATCAATATTAACCTTATGTCCCTCTTCCGCCCATTATGCTTACGAAATAAAAACTTACCGGACATACTGATCTCTTCCTCCAACAGCAAACTGATGAGTGTTAGCAGGGTTCACATAAATAGTGTAGAGGCCAATTTTTTTCTCTTCCTTTGTCACAACCAGTTTACTTCATATAATGAAAAAGAATGGGGGAGTAATAGGAGAGAAAAGATGTCACAAGACGAGACATAACAGCAAAATCAAGAGATCGAATGATAGCTGTTCATAAAATTATAATAAAGGATATAACTTGGATTATTTTCATTAAATCCACAATGCTTATGCAGAAAAGGTTGTTTCCAAATAGCTATAAATCTATATATTTATGCCCTGGCAGTGAAAATAAATGTGACTCATTAATACTCGTTAGACCAATAAACATGCATTATTTTATCACCACAGTGACCTGAGAAAACATCGCTTACTGCCTTCTGGGTTTTTTCAATGCCTTGATTTATCTTGGTGCTTAGATTTAATATCCTGGCTCTGGTTAAACACATCTATTATCACTTGATTTGATGAAACAGCATGGCATAAATTGAATATGCAGATCCACATCGAGTAAAACGCTATTTGTAGCCATTATTGAGGTAGGGAACACGCAGCATGGCCTACCTGTTCGTCATGGCCACTTCTGCACAGTCACAAATGGTAATAAATACCACATTATCCTCTACACATCTGCATGCACTGTCATACTGTCGCCTCACTAAAAACATGTGTGTCAAGAGCATCTGTGTGATATATAGGATGTAATATAGGCTTCGGATTAATGTACTCTGCAGAACATGTACGTGCTCCTTGCATTGCATTAGATATGTTACTATGCCTTTATCAAGGCTTGTCATGTCTACTGTTGTAACGCACAAGTTACTTACCTTCGGTAACGATATATCTGTAAGAAACAGTAGTTAGTATTAGATTCCTTACCTTAGAATATCCCCAGGCATCAAACTGAATCCGGAAACTTTCGCGTAGCAGTACCCCTGCGCGTCGGTAGGCATCGTCTGCGGCTCCGCGTCAGTCGTCGGCGTCGTTGGTGCCGGGATGACGTCGCCGGAGTACTTAGACGCCGCCCTCGCGCGCTGACGTCGGTTCTTATACACAGCTTTCCCACGCCAGAAACGCAGAGCCATGATAAAAACCAACACTGGTGCCATGAAACTAGGGCCCTGAAAAGGGGATGACCTTAACCCTAGATATCGGTTCGCAGAACGGGGAGGATGGGTGGGGCGGTAAGGAATCTAATACTAACTACTGTTTCTTACAGATATATCGTAATCGAAGGTAAGAAACTTGTGCATCTGAAAGAAACAGGTTAGTATTAGATTCCTTACCTTAGAATAGATACCCCAGCAATACCAACCCCAGTGGTGGGTCTGCGAACCAATAATCACACCAGAAAGTCCTGGAGGATGGAACGTCCAAAGAAGCCATCCCTCTGGACTTGGCTGTCCAGGCAGTAGTGTCTTGCGAACGTGTGCAGCAAGGCCCACGTAGCTGCCTGACAGATGTCCTGCAAGGGGACTCCCCGGACCAGGGCAGTAGTAGCTGCTGTGGCCCGAGTGGAATGGGCCCTCAGCCCAACAGGAGGCTCCTTCTTAGCCAAAGAATAGCATGCCTTGATGCACAACACGACCCACCGAGACATGATCCGCTTGTGCACCCCACGTCCCTTCTTAGCGCCCTCGTAACCAACAAAGAGTTGGTCATCCACACAGAACTGTTGTGTGCGATCCAAATAGAAAGAGCGCACGCTTTGGGTCCAGACGGTGGAGCCGCTCTTCCACTTTAGAGGGATGCGGAGGCGGAAAGAAGGTGGGCAAGGTGATGGACTGCCCGATGTGTAAGGCCGGGACTACCTTGGGCATAAAAGAGGGTCTTGTCCGCAACACAACCTTGTCCGGATGGACAGAAAGGAAGGGAGGCTTGGATGAAAGAGCCTGGAGCTCACTCACTCTCCTGGCAGAGGTGATGGCAACCAGGAAAGCAGTCTTAAGGGTACGAAGACGGAGTGGACAGTTATGAAGTGGCTCTAAGGGAGCGCACATCAGAAAAAGCAAGTACAAGGTTCAAGTAACACCGAGGCATCACGAAAGGAACAGGGGGAAACATATGAGTGATGCCCTTTAAGAATCTATTAACAACCGGGGACTTGAACAAAGAAGGCTGATCAGGTAGCCTTAAGAAGGCGGAAAGGGCAGAAAGGTAGCCCTTGATAGTGCCCAGAGCAGAGCCCTGCTGGGCAAGAGAAAGAAGGAAGAGGAGAACCTCAGAAAGAGGGGCATAAAGGGGATCCACAGCCTTTGCTGTGCACCATACCACAAACTTGTTCCACATGCAGGCGTATACCGACTTTGTGGAGGGACGCCTGGCTGCCAGAATTACATCAAAAACTTCAGGAGGCAAGTCAAATTGCCTCAACTGTCGCCGCTAAATCTCCAAGCATGGAGGTGGAGACTGGACAGGTTCGGGTGGAGGACCGTCCCCTGCTGCTGCGACAGTAGGTCCTCCTGAAGAGGCAGACGAATCGGGGGATCGACAGACATACTGAGTAGCTCGAGATACCAGTATCTTCGTGCCCAGTCCGGAGCCACAAGGACAACTTGGACCCGGTCGCGACTGATCTTCTTCAGCACTCTGGGCAGAAGTGGTATAGGCGGAAAGGCGTACAACAGACTGCAGTTTCACTAGCGACGAAAATCGTCTTCGAGCGAGTGCCGCCTTGGAAATTCAAACACGCAGAACTGATGACATTTCGCGTTCTCCACTGTGGCAAATAGATCTAACCAAGGCTCTCCCCACTGATGAAAGAGGCCTTGCGCCACGTCCGAGTTCAGACGCCATTCGTGATCCATCATGCACCGACGGCTGAGTTCGTCCGCCCTGACATTCAGGGAACCTGCCAGGTGTTGAACCACCAGGATCACGCCCTGATGTTCCAGCCACTGTCAGAGCCGCAGAGCCTCCTGGCATAGGGTCCATGACCCCACCCCGCCCTGTTTGTTGTAGTACCACATGGCGGTGGTGTTGACCGAGAACACCTGCACTACACTCCCCCGGACAGAGGGGAGGAATGCCTTCAGTGCAAGCAGGATCGCCCGCAGCTTCAGAAGGTTGATTTGGAGCCGGGACTCCGTCGGAGATCAGAGGCCTCTGATCTCCGCCTCTTCCCTGTGGCCTCCCCAGCCCTGGAGGGACGCGTCCGTCACAACCACGTGCTCCGGTTGGTGTAGGGAGAGGGATCTGCCGCTGACCCAATCGCGGTCCGTGAGCCACCAATGCAACTGACTTGCAGTGCCCTCCGAGATCAAGATATGGTCGGACAGGTTGCCCTGATGCTGGGCCCACTGAAAGTTCAGGTCCCATTGCAGAGCCCGCATCCGCCACCTGGCGTGATGCACCAGAAGGATGCAGGAGGCCATCAGCCCCAGAAGCCGCAGCGTTAACCTGACCGAGACTCGGGATAACGGCTGAAAGATCAGAATCAGAGCCTGAATATCCCGAACCCGCTGCTCGGGAGGATATACCCGAAACTGGAGAGGGACACAGGTGTGACTTCGGCACATTGATGGAGAACCCAAGCAGGTGCAGGAGGTCGGCCGTAGTCTGGAGGTGGCTGACGACTGTGTGGGGCGAGCCCACCTTTAACAACCAGTCGTCGAGGTAGGGGAAGACTGAAACCCCTAACCTGCGCAGATGAGCTGCGACCACCGCCATCACTTTCGTGAACACCCGTGGGGCGCTGGTAAGGCCGAAGGGGAGCACGGTAAACTGAAAGTGCTTGTGGCCTACCGTGAACCGCAGGTAACGCCGGTGGGTCGGCAGGACGGGAATATGAAAATAAGCGTCCTGCAAGTCCAACGCTACCATACAGTCTCCTGGGTCCAGGACAGCTAGGACCTGAGCTAGTATCAGCATCTTGAACTTCTCCTGCCGGAGGAAGCCATTGACGTTCTGCAGGTCCAAGATAGGGCATAGGCCCCCTTTGCCCTTCTTGGGTACCAGAAAGTAGTGGGAGTAACAACCACACCCTACTTCTGGCCCAGGAACGCGCTCGATGGCCCCCCTTGGCCAAGAGGGTCGTAACTTCTCATAGAAGTGTCTAGTGATCCCCCAACACGCTGTGGTACTGCGGTGGCATGGCTGGAGGAGTCGCCTCAAAGGGGAGGGAGTAGCCCCTTCGGACTATTTGCAGCACCCACCTGTCCGATGTGACAGTGCGCCAGTGGAGGTGGTGATGGCGAACCCTGCCCCCCACTGGCGTCACATGGGCCTGAAAGCTCGGACTAGGAAGGATTTGAGGCGGATGCTGCAGGGGCAGGTGTGGACTGGCCTTGCCGTTGTCCCCAACTGCCGCCACGGCGGTTTCCACGTCCGCCACCGTGCTGGACGGTAGTCTGCGGCCCATGGCTGGCAGAACGTGTGGGGGCGCCCCTTCCTTGGCCACGAAAGGAGCGAAAAGCAGCCGTTTGCTGGTGCGGGGCGGGGCCGAGAGGCCCAAGGACTTGGCCGTAGCCCTGGAGTCCTTAAAGCGCTCAAGTGCATGGTCTGCCTTGTCGCCAAAGAGGCGACGGCCATCAAACGGCATGTCCATAAGGGTGTTCTGGACATCAGCAGAAAAGTTGGCGGACCTCAACCAGGCATGGCGACGAATCGCCACCGTCGTTGCCATCGCTCTGCCCAGTGAGTCTGTGGTATCCAGTCCAGTACCTTGCTGCATCTCGACTCTCCGCAAGGGCTCGGGTGAGTTTAGTCTGGACCTCCGACGGACATTGTGGCAGCACGTCCGCGACCGTGTCCCACAGAGAGTGGGTGTAATGGCCCAAGATGCACGCGGTGTTGACTGACCGCAGCCCTAAACTCAGGGAGGAATGTATATGTAAATGTAAATGTGTTGGACTTGTAAAGCGCACAGCTGCCCGTAAGCGTCCCGGCGCTTGCTTAGGGAACCCGTCCTGGTATTCCCCCGTGAGAAACCACGGCAGGGTGTCCACAAGGTGAAAGCCAGGCATCCCGCCGCGAGGGGCCATAGTGGAGATTAAGCAAGCTATTGCCCAGAGTCGCAGAGTGTGACCCCGTGAGTTGAGTAGGCACCAGAGTGAGAATTGTCGAGTCCGTGGAATTTTGAGCCCGAGACCCGCCGAGGCGGGGAATCGAACCCTGGTCCACGGTCGATCTCAGCTTCCGGGTCTGCTGCCTCTAACCACTGAGCCACGCTTCTCCACAGAATACCTTTTTCCCGTATTGCTCATACCTCTTGGATTCCCGATCGGGGGAAGCCGTCGGGAAGGCGGTCTGGGAGTTAGAGGCCTGGATGACCAGGCTCTCGGGGGTCAGGTGGGTGGACAGGAAGCAAGGGTCGGCCGGAGTCAGGCGGTGGCGTCTGGCCATGTTCCTATCTACAGGCTGACCTGTAACGGGCTTGGACCAAGTGCCCAGAAGAACGTCAGACAAGGCCTCAATAAACGGCAGCAGAGTCTCGGCCAAGCTTGCCTGCGGTTTAAGGACCTCAGTGAGGAGGTTAGTCCTCACGGCCGCGTCGGGGAGCTCCAGGTCCAAGGCCTTGGCCGCCCTCGTCAGTAGCACACTATAGGCAGCCCCCTCCTCCGTAGCCACGGTAGGAGGGGAGACAAAACCAGTGTCCAGCGAGGTGTCCAGACCACTGGCCTCCTCTAGCTCACCTGTTCAGTCCTGATAAGACTGGCACTCATGTCCAAAGGATGGGGTTGGGTCATAGAAGTAGTAATCTCCCATCGGCATATAGAGCGGAGACGTTCCGGCGCCGGACCTGAATCGAGGGAGAGATCGGCACCGGGGGCGACACCCTGGGGGCTGGCGCCGGCAAAGTCGTAAGGTCGACCGGCGACGACCCGGACCCGGATCCTGAGGGGGCCTGCGGCGCTGGGTCCGGAGTCACCGGCAGCGTCGGGACCGAGGCACCCGACAGCGTCGGGGCAGAAGCGCCCGACCCGCTGGGACCCCCAGTCGGGGCCGCTGGGCCCGAAGGCGCCATGGAGCCTGACGGAGAAGTGAGGAAGGCCTCGATCTCCTCCGGTGTCGCGTTCTGCCCAGGGACCGACGAGTATGAAGCAGGCCGCGACGCCCGGGGTTGCTGGGGAGCCGTGAGGGTGGTGTCGCCCGAACCCCCGGCCGCGTCACGCAAGGGTCGGGGGGGGCGGGGAGGTTGGAGTAGGAAGAGCGATGACGTCTCTTCGACTTCTTGTGCTTATCTGAGGGCTTTGAGCCCGAAGAAGACTCCCGGAGCTATGGTGGCTCCGACCCCGCGACTGGTCACTCGACCTCCTCGCGAACCGGGACCTCGAGCGGCGCGGGCCGACTGCCGGAGCTCGAGTCGCTTGTGGGACCGCTCCCGCCTAGCTTTAGACGGCCAGAGAGTCGGTGCAGGCCTTGTCGTCGTGGTCGAGGCCCAGGCAATGAAGACACCGGCGGTGGGGTTCGGTAACCGACATCAGTCGGTCGCTGTCGGCGCAGGGTTTAAACCCGGGCATCCCTACCGGCACCGTCGGAGTCGTTAGACTTCGAAAAGGATAAAAAATGATCGAAAAAGTTTAGTCAAAAATTGACTAAGGTGTACCACTTTTTCCGGATCTGCACTTGCTGGCGTGGAAAAAAGAAGAACTGATGTCAGCGCGCGAGGGCGGCATCTTAGTACTCCGGCGACGTCATCCCAGTGCCAACGACGCAGACGACAGACGCGGAGCCGCAGACGACGCCTACCGGCGTGCAAGGGTACTAATACGCAAAAGTTTCTGGATCCAATCTGACGCCTGGGGATATTCTAAGGTAAGGAATATAATACTAACCTGTTTCTTTCAGATACGCTGTGCTAATAGGATGTAACATATGATATATACTTTGGAACAATGTACTCTGTAGGACATATACTTGCTCTTTGTATTGAGGTATGTTACCATGCATATACCACAGGTTTGTCATGCCCACTGCTGTATCCCTTTTATGACTGTTTCTCTTTACGTTTTACTTTGTACTAGACATTGCTTTATATTTTCTATTAGTTACCTCTCTTTCCTTCACGTATAGTTCACAGTCTATCAACTAATCCTGTACATGAGACTTGTCCATTGTGCCTGCGTAACTTGCCATGTATCACGTCACTATTTTTTTCTGTTCCATTTGTAAAGCCCAATAAAATCATTTGAAATGTAATATATCTATCTCGCTCATATATATATATATATATATATATATATATATATATATATATATATATATATATATATATATATATATATATATATGTATATATATATATATATATATATATATATATATATATATATATATATATATATATATATATATATACACATGCCCCCAGTGTAAGGCCTGTTGCTATGGAAGCAATGGGACACATTACAGCAGTCCCTTTCGGCAGGAACCCGTTGCCATCAACAAGAGATTAACATGTAGGACAGATTATGCCATGTATGTGTTGGAGTGTCCGTATGGGTTGAGGTATGTTGGCAGTAACCGACTGCCCGCCCACAAGCGGATACTCCAACACATATGGGCAATTGTGGGACATGACCAGACCTATGCGGTTGTCAAGCATTTTGAAGTCAAACATTCAGGCAATCCTGATCAGCTCCAGTATTATGTCATCGATACAGAAGAAGTATCAAGGAGAGGAGGGGACCGAGAGGCTAAACTTCGTCTCCTTGAGACTAGATATATACTAGAGCTGAATACAAAGAATCCTAATGGATTGAATGACAGGGAAGATCTCTATACCTGCATCTAGGATTATTAAGGATTGCTCAGCCTGTCCGGACGGAGATATTAACTGAATGGTTTCAGCCAGTTTGAATATATTTGTGTGGCTGAAAGGCATGGAGTAATACATGCAAAATTGGTTTTTAATGATCTGTTTGTCTTGCACTTTTTATTTGTTTTTTGCACTTTGCACATCACTACTGGCACTTTAACCCATTGGGCAGACATATATTCATTGGATGGCCCACTTCTACTTTTGAAGTCAACTTAAGTGAAATTTGTTTTTGGTAACGATTACATGGAGATGTTATTTAATACTGAGTTCTACATTGTGCAAGCAGCCTTTTCTCTGAGAGACAGTGGGGCTATGGCGTGTCAGTTTGGCCCTACACAAAACAGCCTATGGGCAGACTTGAATATTCTCTTATTTTTGATGTCAGCCATTATGGCTTCTATGAATTTTTTATACACGCGGTCGTCTGTGATTTATTACAATGCAAATCAATATAGAAAAACAAAAAATGGTTCTTGTTTTTAACACAATATATTAAATTGTCATCATTTTATAGGTTTGCTAAGATATATATACATATATATATTATATATATATATATATATATGTATATGCACACAGGCTGTCTTAAATTTGGTACAATATTTATTTATTTATTGGTTCCATTGACGCAATTTTGCACAGTATTTCTTCCATGTTTACAATCTGTTACCATGCACTGTCACTTTAAAACTTCTGAGTAGTGGCTTGCAGTTTGTCATGTGATCAAGCCTCCCGTTGAGGCGAAACGCGTCATGGCGGACGCACTGGCACGAATTTAATGAAAAGCACTTCTGCACCAGCAAATGAAGGGTCTACTCCTCGTCATTTTGAATTATCGGCCGACAGCTTGCAGTGTGGCGATTTTTCTGATATATATGTGTGTGTGTGCGCGCAATTTCTCACACTTGTAATAAAACGCGTGCACTCAGAACTTCCAAAAAGTATTCATTTATTTCAGCCAAACACAAGCTCATGTGACACATTTCAGTCTAATTGCAACGCATGTGTGAACAAGGCCATTAGGCCGAAACGCTTTGCATGCGCTTCTGTTTGCAATAAATGAATATTTTTCTGCAAGTCCTGAGTGCGTGTGGACACGTTTTATTGCTAGCGTGAGAAGTTGCACTTGGATTCTGTCTAGGTCCGCTCCCAGCATCCCCCCTCTTGGGAGTAACAGCTCATAGCAGGACTACTAACCGTGTTAAATTTAAAAAAAATATATATATATATATATATATATATATATATATATATATATATATATATATAAGAGCGAGATAGATATATTACATTTCAAATGATTTTATTGGGCTTTACAAATGGAACAGAAAAAAATAGTGACGTGATACATGGCAAGTTATGCAGGCACAATGGACAAGTCTCATGTATACATATACATACACTTACATGTACACACACATATCTAGCATTTGCAACATGTTATTTGAAGAATTCTGACATTTATTACTACAGCGCAAAGGGTAAATTCAACTTGATTACCGCAGCAAACTTCACATGGTAAAAACACTTCTTAATGCCTCTATGATAGCACACAGCAATTACTTTGCACAAGGAAACAACTCTAATAGTCATAATGTCTCTTCAGTGTGATTTTAAATTGCTTAAGAAATCTATCCCCTTGAATCTCGGTTTTGGTTAATACCTATTTTGAGAAAGTGCTATCTTTCTTGCATTGGTATGCCCCCACTTTTTTCTTAACTGCTGATGTGCTTTGACTGAGTGTGCCCTGGGTTCCTGCCAACCAGGTACCTAGGGCCTGTGTTCCTTCCCTAAAACTGTGCTGAAACTAAAAACCAAATTGGCATCTCTGGCCACCTGTCAGCCCCTAGTAAATGGTACCCTAGGTACCCAGGGCATGGTGACCAGAGAAGAACCCTGAGGATAACATTGGGCCTAACTACCTCTGCACCCGGCCGCCCCTGTGCCGCTGGGGGTGAACCAACTATACTTACCTGACCCTGGGGAACCCTAAGTCTATGCCCAGAACCCTAACTTCACCAGCCAAGTACTCAACTGGAAACCGATAACTCACTTACCTGCCATTGGATAACATTGACTGGTTTGACTCGAAAAATCTTCTACGTGTGAAGTTTTGGAAACTAAAAATATTCATATAAAATCACCCGAATTCCGAAGTACTCACCTGTGATCAGGGGAGAAGCCAGTACTGTACCTTGTAGTCCAGTACTGAACCGCAAAAGTAATCCTTACCGGGTTTACTAGTAATCTGTATTTTCTCCATAGGAATCCATTGTCTGCTTTTCTATGAAATTTCTTCTAAGTGTCTACTTTTGGAAATTTGAAATATTCTGTAAAAATCATACGAAATACTGAAACGCAATTACTCACCTGTTTTAAGTTGAGACACCAGTGCTGAACTTTCTCCCATTGGATAACATTGCCAGTTTTTCATTGAAAAGGTTTTAAGTGTGAACTTTTAAAACAGCCTTATATTCCTGAAAAATCACTACCATAACTAAAACGATTTTACTAAATTGGTTTCAGCTTAGACTCCAGGACTGAACCTAGGATCCAGTCCTGGAACTACCAAAGTAATCAACTGTACATATAAGATGAAAACCCATTGAGCTCAATGCTATAGTGTGTTTAGAATTGTGTTGCCTACTTCAATCCCTGTATCTATTGTGTTCACAAAGTTTATTGCCTCTTTGCAAAGTAATTACATGAGAGTACTCATATTGAGAAACGCCACTACATAACTCACATATCCAGATGTACAGAGTATCATAAGATATTTATTACTATTGTTGGGGAGGGGCATCGGACATAAATCAAATAACTGTCAGTAACTTTTTACTATAGACAATCAAACAATACAGTTCCGTATTTAAAATACAATTAACGACAAAGCTAGCTGTTTGGAAATAAAACCGTGTTTTCATGCTAATTGCAAATAAACTGGCAATATAAAAATACATAAGGAGTGATTTCGGTCCAATATTGCCATCTCTGCGGGTTCTGGTCACTTTTACAAAATATTCCGCCTGCGGTCTTGTTATTTATGATGTCACAAGAACTCATCAATGGCCATGCGGGACCATATCACAAGTTATGTATCATGTATGTAGTGAAAAAAAACTAGGCAATGCGGTACTCTTGGTGCTTATCACCTCTAGTGTTGCTGACACAGTTTAGCCAAACCATTAATCAAAACAATTCTACCCAATGAAAGGAAGCGACTGCAGCAGTCCAGCGAACAACTAATTTAGTTTTTCATCCATGCTTATCAGACAATAACTGTGTTAGATACTTTTCGAAAATCAACACCATAGAACTGTGACCAAACTTCTGACTGCTCCACCTCCATCCAGACCTCCCTCACCACATGCTAACCTCATCCTACGATTTGCTCCCACTTAATCACTTGCCCATCTAAACTCATTCCTATAATTTAAGGGCGCAACCCTTCCATATACACCATATCGTCATGTCTGCTGCACTTCTCTGTTTGACCTCGGTTTCACTATTCTCTCAAATTTGGCACACACTTAAAATAATTTTCATCTTCATTATTTTTACTTCTTAAAAGACCCACCTCTGACCCTTCATCTCCCTAAACTACCATCCAGTACTGAAACCCCATTTCTTCAAGATATTACAAAGAATGATTTTCCATCACATCTCCTAGCATCTTTTCTCCAATTAATTCCTAAATCCTATCCAATCGTGCTTTCGTGCCCTACACACAGACTTTCAACCATCGCCATACCACTGGAACTATCTGCGACCTTGGCAGGGCCAGCCCGTCCCCCCCCCCCCTCGATCTTCCTTGCAAACCTCATACCATTGTAGTTGCTTATTGAGTGGACTAGGACTCAGACATCAACACCCACCCCTTTCCCAAAAGCTGTCTTTGAAAATACCTTCCCTTCTTAAGAAACATCCAAACAGCTCTGACAATCACTTTCTGTAATCCAAAAAGACTGATTAGGCCTTTGCTTTTCATAGCGCTATTATCTACTAGGTAAATATTAGCCCTATTTAACTGTGGTCTCGCAATTTTACCATTCACAACTGCCATAATTAACCAGAATTAACACCATCTTTTTGTATAAGCTATGTTTACCACCCCATTCACGCTGATCTACGTAGCTTCAACGTTTATTTATAAAACATTTCTGAACAGTGTGTTTCTACTGTTAAACAAATAAAAATCGCCATATTTGATGCCTTAAGATCTTCAGACATCATTCCGAAGATGCAAAGGCGTTAGGAGTGAAATGTCAAACAAAGGAGTGACATTTTAAACAATCAGAGTTTCTCTTAAAATGACATTTGCATTGAATTCATAAACACAGAATAGTTGTTTGCAGGATCCCAGAACACTTAAACAAGCAATAATAGTGTTTGTGAGAGATGAACAAATAAATAAAGCCCTTTTGATGTATAGGAATGGTAATCATCCTAGTGAGAAACTGTGTAGAATGACGCCTGGATGCCAGAAAAAGCAAAGCTCTCTTACTTCTAAAATATGTTTGCAGGTGGGCATAGATACCTGCTCAAGTTGAAGGCATGCATGTTTAGGGTTGGGATGTTGCAGTGAAATAACAGACATCCTCTCTGGGATATAAAAATATTTCCACCTTCAGGAGTAGTTGCACAAGTGCATAGAGTAGTTAGAGTAAGTACAGGTACCATCAGTGCTTTAAAATGCTGCCACCGTCAGGAATGGAGTATCCGCACTTCTTCAATTCAATTTAAAATTTACATTACCAGCGTTTCTCGTCAATGATGCAATAATTTTAGTAGTGAACGCCTTGGCACCACTCCTCAGTAGCAGCCAGATACTCTGACATTGATTATCTCTTTTTTATATTTCCATTTCAAACATTTGATACCGGGGGTGCCTGGCCTAGTCCTGGTGGGTATGACAAAGATAAAAAAATGTGTCTGGGTGAAAGTAAGTGGGCAAAAGAGGTTGCATTTCTACTTTGCTTCTGTCAGGAAAATAATTTTCTCCGGAATTCCCTAGATGCAGATATTTGGACCACCTCTTCTTGCAGGAATTTCTACTCTTGTCTGGGCAAGTACATCTGGCTTAGAACACGAGATGTCAGATTCTCCTTCACTATGGACAGACCACTTCCTTTGTTTATGGCCCAGGCCAACAGCCGCATTGCCTCTCAGCAGAACAGTTCGGAGCCCAGTCCACACTGCGTGATCAGAAAGAACATTGTTGAGTTGTAGTGTGTTAGCATTTGAAAACGGTATCCCACATATATGTGGGGGAAAAAAATCTGAGCGCTAATTGGCTGTTCTAAATTCTAAAAACCGGATACAGCAAATAACTTCTTGAGGGGACCAGAGTGTTGTAGGTCAAATTTGATAGCTGAGCTCCTACACCTTACAAAGATGCAATATAATTAGGCACAGTCTAAGAGATTTTTTTTGCAGGACAGCCCTCTAGATTGGATGGGTCTTTCCACCAATTAAGGGAACTTAACTTTGAATGAACTCAAATTAGGTATTTCAACTGACAACACTGCTGATGCCATTAACGTATAGACTGTTGCAGAGGTCTCATTCGCAGCCACAATTGCGATCTAGGAGAATTAAAGAGTCATACTGGCCCAGGGTCCACAGAACTGATCTTGCCAACTTGATTGTTAATGTTTATATCAGTAGTTGTGTGCTGTCCATACTCTACTGATGAAGAAACAATTGCAAGGCTGGTGAGCATCCAGGATTGTTCTCATGAATGGAATTCAACCTTTTGGAATAAGGAAAGAGGACTTCTAGCTGACTGAAAAACAAAGTTTATACAAAGAGTGGGAATGTAGCAGAGAGACTGGTCAGAAGAAGATTCACTACAACATCCCTCAGAACCCAGCATTAGAGCACAGGTAAACAACATTTCCCTAGCACTGCAAGCTTGGAACAACCACCACTCCCATCACCTTGGTAAACAAGTATGGTACAGAGGCTAGCCAAAATGGCACGCTTCGAATTACAAGTGATGCTTCCCCATGATAAGAGTTCATTAGGACATGTAACTGAAACTTGAAACTTGAAACTTGACATGTAACTGTGATTCAAAAGCCCATGCTGAAGAACCACACCAGTTATAGCAGGGTTGTTTGCAGAGTTTTGATCTCAAATTTCCCAGCATCAGCAATTTGTTGAGGAATCGCACGTCCACGAATGGATGCAGTCCTGCCCCTTTCTTGTGAATAAAAGATATTTGGATTAACACACTTTGCCCAACTTCTGAGTATGTTCAATTATTTGAATCAAGATCTGTGTGTTTGGGAGATACAAAAGGTCCTAGGGTACAGAAACCAAAACCTTTAGAAGACCCCTACTGATTAGTCTGTGGGCTAATGGGCTCTTGCTGACTGTGACCAGGCTTTGCCCAAACACTTCTTTTACTGCTGCAGCTTGCAAGGTTGTTCATGGCTAGCCATTTTGTGAGAGTTTGGACCTGGGGTGTTTCGTGGCAGGTTCATCGAAACCTAAGCCTATACCAGTACCTGAAACTCAATTATGTGCTGTACAAACCAGAGAAGATCACCTTGAAAAGTATCAAGTGAAATCACAACCACTTTTAAACATATCTTTTGCAAGACGGTTAAACCAGCTATTGTGTGGGATTGCCTTTTTTACGGGCTCGACGACGTCACCACGAAGTGGGGAGGAGCTGCGAGCCGTATTGTAGCGGGTTTCGCGTTCGTGCTGGATACATTTTTCTTTGCTCGTGCATTTTCAGTGCGTTTTTTAATTATCTGAATGGTGATTGGTCGTCGCGGTGGTGTGTTTTTAAAAGTCGGGATGCGATAGGGCTATTTATTTTTGGTCCGCCATTTTTTGCATATTCTGTGCGGTTTCGCGCACTGCAGTCCATTACTTTTAATTAGGAGCTGTCAGGGTGCCCGTGTAATGCATTCCAGATGGTGTGCGCGCGTTCACCATTGAGCAGTGCGTTTGTCGGGCGCGCGTCTACATTACGAATTTCAAGCAATGAGAAGCTCGGGTGCGTTCGCGTGTTTTAGTTAAAAAAGAGATAACTGTTAGCGATTAATATTATGCCATGGTGCGCTCTCGGGCTCTACTAATGTTAACAAAACAGATGTCCTTGGTACTTTTGTGTAACACAACCAACTCCTCCGTTGGCCTCGTAGCACAATTTCCTGAAAGTAAACTTTTCTAGTTGTGTTCGCGAGGTATTAGCATGCCCTTGGTGCCAATGTGTTTGCTTGACTATGCGTTTTATACCTTATCATTATTATTAGTTCACATTCACATCCTTATTAACAATTCGGCAATATGAAATCTGAGTGGCGGTGACTGCAGAGTGGCGGTGACTGCAGAGTGGCGGTGACTGCAGAGTGGCGGTGACTGCAGAGTGGCGGTGACTGCAGAGTGGCGGTGAGTGCAGAGTGGCGGTGAGTGCAGAGTGGCGGTGACTGCAGAGTGGCGGTGACTGCAGAGTGGCGGTGACTGCAGAGTGGCGGTGACTGCAGAGTGGCGGTGACTGCAGAGTGGCGGTGACTGCAGAGTGGCGGTGACTGCAGAGTGGCGGTGACTGCAGAGTGGCGGTGACTGTAGAGTGGCGGTGACTGCAGAGTGGCGGTGACTGCAGAGTGGCGGTGACTGCAGAGTGGCGGTGACTGCAGAGTGGCGGTGACTGCAGAGTGGCGGTGAGTGCAGGTGCAGAATAAACAGTGTGTGACTATGCAGGGTGACATTGGGAGTGTGCGGGTGAGCAGTGTGTGAATGTGTAGGGGCAGTGTGTGATTGTGCAGAAAACACCACACACACATACACCACACACACATACCACACACACACACACCATAGACCCATACACCACACACACACCACACACACATAACGCACACACAAACCACACACCTCAGTCTCTCAACACCACACACTCGTCACCACTCAACACAACACACTCACCACCACACTCACTCCCCAGGCTCACCGCCACACACTCACCACCACACACTCACCAGTACACAGAAAACAACACACAGAACAACACACCCCCAGCCGTCAATGAATGCTTTCACCATGCACAAACACCAACAACCATCAGCCATCTGTGCACGCTTTTACCAAGCACACACCCACCAGCCGTCAGTGCACCCTTCCACCAGGCACACACACCTCCAGCCGGCAGTGCACTTTTCCACCAAGCAATCGCAGTATGGTACACTTTACTTTTAAACATATTCATATAAAACACAGCATGCCACCATTGGTAAAATTACAATCCAACCCACATAATTCCACTGCACACCACATGCACACACTCCATAACACATGGCGAAAAGACATTGGCATTTACAATGCCATTAGCTCAAACTCAAATAAATCCGAGCCCGATTGCATTTCTAATGCTTGTTTTCATTAGCTTAGACCGACTCTTGCACTTCATGCCTTCATATTCATTGAATTAAATTGGCATCAGCCCCGAGCCTTGCTTCAATGCTTTCAAAGCCAAATCCGTGATTTTAATTATCTCCAGAGGCTCACATTTAACAGAGACATTTATGTTAATAGGAATGTTACTGTTTATGTACTGTAATAGACTTTGGAGTCAGATCTGGCTAGCCGGAAGCTTGAAGTTCTGGCATTCTTTATCATCATTTCAAGTGGCATTGCTAGTAGTTTTATGTGTATTCAATATTTTTTCTTGTGAGGTTAATCATTGACTGGAAATTCAGTGATTAATTGTATTGGATTTTGTTATTAAATGGTATTGTATGTTACTCTGTTCCATGTGTCTGACACTCATCACTCCCTTAAATCTTATACTTCTCAGCCTCGTTCATATAGAGTGAATGTAATGCTCAGGCAGGTATGTATCATGAGATCATGCATGGATTATTGGCTCCATTTTACTCTAACTACGTTTTGTGAGCACAGTTTCATCTTGTGTCTATCTGACCCTGCCCTTCAGCTGTGAACGCAGGCAGGCCCATGTTAATTGCACAAGCACACGTTGTTTATGTTTCTCACTTCACCAACCGAGAGAGATAAGCTGCTAGAACAGACAGAGTGGGGTGCGTTCAGTGTCCAAGGATGAGAATGTGAAGAATTCTGCCTCTGCTCTCATCAGAACCTGGCCAGTGTAGCCAGCACCTACAGTGCGGATGAAGGGAGGGTGAGCTTCTATAAATATCTGTCCGTGTTGGCAAAGAGTATAAAGACAAAGACATCTTGGTGCTTTGACAGGAACTTTCCTTGGAGCAAACGTGCTGCCCAGGGCTTTTTGTGCCCGGTTGAGACCTCCCTGCTTGTGACTGCCAACGGGCTCGCCAGTCATCCTAGCAAGGATAATAAAGCTAAACAGACAGCCAGTGAAGTATTCCAATATCTAATTACTTATTCTTTCTATGCATTTATTCTTGTGTATATACCGTTACTATATGCATTTATTTTACATGTGCATTATTGCCAATTGATATATGGGTACTTTCTGTAATCAATAGTCCTCTTTACTTGGCAAATGAGTGTTGACCTTTGTTTATGTAGTATTTTGGTAATCTAAAGTGTGAGGAATCCTATTTTGAAGTGTTCACGTTGTGTCCTGGTATTCTGAAGTCTTGTTCATGTATTCTGAAGAAAAAGCAAGACAGCGAAGTGCTAACTGGTCACTCAAATAGGGGTCCAAAGCATTGTGAGACCAGGACACCAGTTGTAAACTACTCCAACTATCACAACTGGAGCTCACTAATCCCTAATTTCCCTGGGAGCACAGCACCTAGGTCTCAATCATGGGGTTATGCAATTTTTCAAAACAATGAAGAACAATGGAATATTAATCGGTCACTGACTTTGCTTGCAACTTGATCTGTAGGGCTTAAAGCCCAAACATTTGTAGGCGGTTGTGAGAAAGTGCCATCTTTCTTGCCTTGGTATTCCCCCACTTTTTTCTGAACTGCTGATGTGCTTTGACTGAGTGTGCCCTATGTTCCTGCCAACCAGGTACCTAGGGCCTGTGTTCCTTCCCTAAAACTGTGCTGACACTAAAAACCAAATTGGCATCTCTGGCCACCTGTCAGCCCCTAGTAAATGGTACGCTAGGTCCCCAGGGCATGGTGACCAGAGAAGACCCCTGAGGGCTGCAGACCTTATTGTGCCACCCTCCGGGGCCCTGTACCTTGGCCCCCACACACTGCTTTTGCAGGCTGAGTGCCTAAGTACAGAACTAAACCAAGAGTCGACATGGCAGACATCCCTGTGTGCCATGCCCACAGAACCTACTGCCCTAGCATACTTCAGTCACCCCTTTAGCTGGGTGCCCTATGCCAGAGGTGTGGGCACAGGTGCATGAGCCCTGTGCCCCTACAGTACCCAGGGCCATTCCTGGGCACTGTAAGTGCAGTGATGCCATTAAGAGTATATGGTGCTGGGAAGTTCTCATTACGAACTCCAAAGCACCATAATGGCTACACTGAAGACTGACAAGTTTGGTACCAAACTTCTCAGCACAGCAAACCCGCACTGGTGCCAGTGTGGGATTTAATGTAAAATGCACCAGAGGGAATCTTAGAGATGCCCCCTGAAAACCTAACCCACAATCCACGTCTGGGCTGAGTGGCTGCAGAGGCTGCCACCCAGCAGACATGTTGCTGGACCCCTTGGTAGGAGACTCCCGCTCTCCTGGGCCTGCAACAATGCACATCCTGGGCGAGGTGCTAGGTCTCCTCCCCCAGGATGGGCAGGGGGAAGCTTCAAAGGCATGTCGCCTCTGTGAGCTTCCCCAGACCATTTGCTGTACCCAGCAACCAGCCCCCACCAGTCCTGACCCCCACTCTGGTGGGAAGACTGGCGGGAAAAACTACGTCAGGAAGGGGGGGTGCCAGCCTGTGCCAACCCCACCCCTCAGGTGGGGGGAGACTAGGTGAAGCACAACACCGGGCTCCGGCCATCTTGAAGATGGGGAGCCCTGCCCAATCCCAGCTAGGCTCCTGCCCCCCTGCCACAGGAGAGGAGCAGGCTAGAGGGTGTACTCACCCCAGGACTTGGACCTATTGGTCCCTGTCCTTGCCCTACCTGTAACGCCCCTTAATTCAATATTTAGGGGGCTCCCTGAACCTTCCTTTCAGAGATCTCGATATGAAAAGAAGAAAGAAGATCAAGAAGAAGAAGACCCGCCGTGCAGCTGCTAACAAAAGGACGACAACAACTGACTTGGCCCCAGACCTACCGCCTGTCGACCCTGGAACCTGCTCCTGCTTAATCCTGGCGACTCCTGTGGACAGCAACCTTGGGACACCCGAAGGACCTGCCTGCCTTGACCCTCTTGAAGACTGGGACTCCCATCAGCAGAGGCTCTGCTGCAATAACCCACCTGGTGCCAACCAGGAAGCTCCGGACCAACCCACTCTGCACCCGCCGAGCCCGGGCCAGGTCCAACCAAACCAAGACCATGAGGACATCCCCCCCGGCGACTGGGACCCGAAGTCCAGTGCCCAAAGACCTCCTCGACGAACCAGCCGACACCTGCAGACTCAGAACCAGGGGCCACCCCAACCACGACCAGCCGAGGGTAAGCTTTTCCGAAACCCAAAGACACCCCTGCACCCGGCGCCCTACAGCCCCCTGTGCCTCCCTTTGGGGTACCTACCTGTGCTCCAAGATCCCAACTTACCTCTCGAAAAGCAGGTCGCCCCTGGAGAGTCTCCGTCCCCGAGCCTGCAGCCTTTGTTCCCTTTTGACCTTTCCCATTGGATAACATTGGGCACCCGACGGCTCAAAAGCACCCTGCACCCAGCCGCCCGAGTGCCGCTGGCTGTTCCACCTTTGTCCTATCCTACTTCCCCCCTTGCCCTGAGTAAGTGACCAGGAGCCCAGTTCCCACAGCCGCGTGGCCTGCTAGCCAGCAACCACCAACCAAAGGCCCCCTTCCCCTCATTAGATATCATTGGGCCTACCTAACTCTGCACCCGGCTGCCCCTGTGCCGCTGGGATTGAACTAACTGTACTTACCTGACCCTGGGGGACCCCTAAGTCTATGCCCAGAACCTTAACTTCACCAACCAAGTACTCACCTGGAAACCGGTAACTCACTTACCTGCCATTGGATAACATTGACCAATTTTGACTCGAAAATTTTCTAAGTGTGAAGTTTTGAAAACTGAAAATATTCATATCAAATCAGCCAAACTCCGAATTCTGAAGTACTCACCTGTGATCAGGGGAGAAGCCAGTACTGTACCTTTCAGCCTAGTACTGAACCGCAAAAGTAATCCTAACCGGGTTTACTAGTAATCTGTATTTTCTACATAGGAACCCATTGTCTGCTTTTCTATGAAATGTCTTCTGTCTACTTTTGCAAACTTGAGATATTCTTTACAAATCCTACAAAATACTGAAACGCAATTACCAACCTGTTCTAAGTTAAGACCCCAGTGCTGGCCCTAGGAGACCAGTGCTGGATTACAAAAGTAACGCGATCGTACTTTACCTGCATTCTGAATTTTCTCCAATTGAATAACATTGTCAGATTATCATTGAAAAGTTTCCAAGTGTGAACTTTTAAAACAGCTTTATATTCATGAAAATTCACTACAGTAACTAAAACGTTTTTGCTAATCTGGTTTCAGCTTAGACCCCAGGACTGAATCTATGATCTACTCCTGGACCTACCAAAGTAATCTGCATAGTAATCAAGTGTACTTAAATGTAGAAAACCCTTTGAGCTCAATGCTATAGTGTGATTTAGGATTGTGTTGCTTACTACCAATACTGTATTCACTGCGTGCACAAACTTTATTGCTCCTTTGCAAAGTAATTACATGAGAGTACTCATAACGAGAAAAATATATTTTTATAACTGTTGGTTCTAAAAATAAAACAACTATATCTGTGGATATAAAAACAATTGGCCTGGAGTTCAGTCCTTGAGTGTGTGCAACCTTTTGCTGATTGAGTGTGTATAACAAATGCTTTACACAGTCTTATGGTACTGCCTTACTGCTCGACCAAGCTACCACTTTGGAGAGTAAGGTCAGTTCTGACTTTAGCCTCGGTTATACCTCTGGGGTTGGTGGACTCTATACACACTGTACTTCATTCTAGTCCAGTATTTATAGAGCCACTTTCTCACAGAGGTATCTCCTAAAAAAAAAAGAAGGGGTGAACCTATTAAAAATGGGATTAAGAAAACAAGACTGCTCCAGATCCCATTACTACGCTAGCATGGGAAATATTACACACTGATGTCTCAAGCTCCAGTAGTGCATTTGACTTTTTTTAACACACTTTCCTTTGTCAGTTCATCAGTAAAAAAAGGCCACCTACCACCAGTGATTTGCTCATGCTAGAACAATTAAATTCCAGTCTGGTACCTGAGAAAAAGAGTTCAAATTAACAATCATCAGCAGCAATCTTTCAAGAGAAATGTGCTTGTACACAGACGTATTTGAAAGACAAGACTGTCTCTTTGAGTAAGTGCTCCAGAATACAACAGACATGTGTAACTATTAATTGTCCTTGATCATCAATGAAGATTCCCTGATTCACTGAATTTTAGTTACCTGGCACCTGTAAGCAAGCTCCAATTATAGGTTTCGCTGTTGTAGAGCAGAAAATTATCTTAACATGCATAAGAGTGAGACATTCATAAAAATATTTTCCTTCTCTCCTTCAGAAAAGTTACTAGGAACTGTTAACTTACGAAGCAGGCCGATCTTGTCGAAGATCAATGGAGAAAACAACAGAGTCTTCACCAGCAGACAAAAAAGTGCATGGGGAATCAGGTTCTAGTGCAAGCTGCCAGAGAACAAAGAAATGTTGGTAATTGGCAAGTCAGAAAACAGAAATTAAGTACTAATTCAATTGAAGAGTCATTGTCACTCATTTATATTTTTTGTCATGCTTTTTACCTTCTGCAACACCCACTCATTAACATCACTTTAATGCTTTATAGTTAATGCAGAAAAACGATTTTAAAGGCCTCCCTTCCCAAATAATGTTTTATAATCTACATGAGCAATAGCTTGTAGTCAAGTACGACGATCAGTATAAAACAATGAACGTTTTTTACATGCACAAAGTTCGCTTTCGTGTGTTTTGCTTTGTGCCATTAAATCAAGCTTTAAAGCGTGAACGTTTAAAATGAACTGCTATTAGTAAATCTACTTTCCACAAAATCTCAAAAAACAAAAATATATACTGGTGACTGTAACAATAGACTGAAAACATTTTACTAACCTTGTGGCAGGCTCCCTTGTGCTGTGCCACTCTCTTTGTATTTTTGCAGCACTGGGTGGCAGATAGTTCGGCAATCCGTACCTGCCCATCCCGTGCACACATGGCTAGCGTGGAGTCCCCACTGTTAGGAAGGAACTTTGCCTACAGAACGAATGGAAAAAATTATTTTACCCAATGATGTAAATCATAGAAAAATACATAACTAGTATCCTCACAGCTCTGAACTTCATATCCTCACAGCTCTGCACTTCATGTCCTCACATCTAAGGTTGGGAAGGAAACCAAGCATAAGGATATTACTGTAATAATAACAATAGCACAACAAGCCCCTACAAATTATGTTCACATGAAGACGAATTTTGGAAGGAAAGCCAAGTTTTTTAAAAGTTTTTTTTAAATGAAATGCCAGCTACCTCTTAGAGAGAAGCATTTACAATAGCATCACAGATTTGGAAAGCTATAATGCCTAGAAACATCAGAGCATTATTAATTTGATGTCATGATTTGACTAGTATATCAGCGCAAAGTTATTGCAAGGCATCACTGCTACAAGGTAGAGAGGGACACTCAAAGCAGATTAAGAGAGAAGGATAATGTTACTTACCCAGTAAGCATATGTTCTTGGCATGTAGAGCTGTAGATTCACAGGCTTTTCATACTCCTGCTGTTGGGTCCCGATGTTTGCGAATAGTTTTTCTTTGAAGAAGTCTTTCCTAGTCACCAAGTGAGGTGACACCTCCTTTCGGTGATAGTGCACATGGGCATCGACTCCATTATTAGATTGTTTTCCAGGAGGAGGGTAAGATTGGAGTAAGCAAGTGTAGTATAGAGATGTCCGTGTGTATAAATGTATAATGAAGAACTGCAACAACTAAAGGTACCCGGGGAGGCGGTTGGGCGCGTGTGAATCTACAGCTCAAATTGCCAAGAACAGATGCTTACTGGGTAAGTAACATTATCTGTTCTAGGCATGTGTGCTGTAGATATACATGCTTTGCATAGACTACAAAGCAGTATACTCCCAAAGTGGTGGCTAACCTGTAGATGTTGCAGTTGTTTGAAATAGTGTTTTAAGTACTGCTTGGTTTACATTAGCTTGTTGACGTGCCAACACATTTACACAGCACATCTACACAATAGTGTTCGGTAAATGTGTGTGGTGTAGACCATGGAGCTGCCTTACATATGTCTACTAGAGGAATGTTACCAAAAAAGGCTGCAGAAGCCTCTATTTTGCAAGTAGAAGGCGCTCTAGGGGGTATGGATAAAGTTCTTTTAGCTTCAGCGTAGAATGTTTAAATGCATTTAACAATCCATCTTGCAATACCAGATTCAGAGGTGGGATTGCCTTTGTGAGGTAGAACAAATGCAACAAACAGTTGTTTTGTTTTGTGAAAGTCTTTTGTTCTATTTATGTAGTACAATAAAGCTCTTTTAACCTCAAGCGTGTAAAGAGCACGTTCTGCTACAGAATCAGGTTGAGGAAAAAAGACTGGTAACTCAAACGATTGGTTTATATGAAAAGCAGAAACTGCTTTGGGGAGGAATTTTGGGTTGGCAAGTAGAACTACCCTGTATTTGTGTAGCTGAAAGAAGGGTTCTTCTAAGGTTAATGCCTGTAGCTCACCAACTCTCCTCACCTTCCATGAGGGAAACTGCAAGGGGCACTTGCGGAACGGTTCAAAAGGTGGACCCATGAGCCCTGTGAGAACAATGTTGGGATTCCAAACTGGAGCCAGATGAATCCTAGGTGGTATTACTCTCTTCAAACCCTCCATGAAAGCTTTGATTACTGGAACTCTGAATAGTGACAAATGTTGCCTCTTCTGCAAATACGCAGTTACCGCTGCAAGGTGCAAACAAATAGATGTATAAGCTGTAAGTGTAACAGATAATGTTTTGTACAGAAGCATCTAAAGGATTGATTTTGTTGTTATTGCAGTATACAACAAATCTTTTCCACTTTGCTACATAGAAATCTCTGGTGGCAGGCCTTGTTGCTTTTTTTTAGAATATTCATACAGACTGGTGATACATTTAAATAACCAAACTCAGGAACCAGATGGCAAAGTTCAGTTCTTTGGCATTTAGATGTCGGTCTTCTCCATGGTTCTGTGAGTGGAGACTGGAAGTGAGGTGCAGCTTTTGATGTGGAACTAGTGTCGGCTCCAAAAGATGGGTGTACCATGTCTGACGGGTCCCATTTGGGAGCTACTAGAATTAGTGTGAGGGATGTTTGCCTGAGCTTCCGAACCAGACACAGAATGAGCGGGAGAGGCAGAAAAGCATAGGCAACTATCCCTGACCCGTTCATCCATAGGGCATTGGCCTTTAAGAGCGGGTTTGGGAACCTGGAGCCGAAGTCTGGGCATTTTGCGTTTTCTGCTGTGGCGAGCAAGTCTATTTGTAGGAATCATTGTTGAAAGTAGGGAAGGAGAACTTAGGGATGAAGTTCCTACTTGTGAATTTGCGGTCTCCTCCTGCTGAGAAGGTCGGCAATTTGATTGTTTACTCCTGGGATGTGTTCTGCCAGAAGCTAAATCTTGTGATGGCTCGCCCAATTCCAAATGGCTTGAGCGAGTCTTGACAGTTGGAGAGTGTGTGTCCCCCTGCTTTTGCACATAATACATTGCTGTCATGTTGTCTGTTCAGACTAGGCCAATTTTGCCTATGACATTAATTGGAAAAACTGAGCGCTAGAAAAACTGCCAGAAGCTCTAGATAGTTGATGTGGAGGCTCTGGTGTTTGTTGCTCCACAGGCCTTGCATTGTGTAATATTGGAGATGACCACTCCAACCTGTCAGAGATGTGTCTGCTGTAAGAACGATCTGTGGAATAGGGTCGATGACAGGCCATCCTTTTGCTAAGTTTTGTATGTTCCACCACTGCAGAGAGCAATGGGTACGGCCGTCTACCAACACTAGATCGGTTAAATGACCCTGCGACTGATTCCACTGACATGCCAGGCACTCTTGTAGGGGACATATGTGAAGTCTTGCATGGGGTACAACTGCGATGCAGGATGCCATCATTCCCAGCAGTTGCATGAACACTCTGGCTGGTAAGGCTTGGTTGGGCTAAAACTGTAGTATGATAGCCTGAACATTGTGAATTCTGGCTACACTGGGAGAGACTAGAGCTTTGACTGTGTCTAGAGTGGCTCCTAGGTAAGACCGCATCTGTGACGGATACAGGTGAGATTTTTGTGCATCGACCATGAAGCCTAGTTGATGAAGTAGGTCCATTGTGATCTGTGTGTGATGTAGACAGTTTTCTTAAGTGCTCACTTTGATGAGCCAGTCATCTAGATAGGGAAAGACGTGAATATGCGGTCTTCTGAGATGAGTCGCGACTACTGCCAGACATGTGGTATATACTCTGGGCACTGGAGTCACTCCGAAGGGAAGTACTTTGAATTGGTAAAGCTTCCCTGCTATCACAAATCTGAGGTATTTGAGATGAGCTGGATGAATCGGAACATGAAAATATGCGCCTTTTAAGTCTAGAGTAGACATCAATTCTGCCTTCTGTAAAAGTGGAAGTATCTGTTGAAGGGTCAACCATGTTAAAGTGTACTGACAGTATATAATGGTTTAACTCTGAGATCCAGAATAGGTCTTAGAGAACCGCCCATTTTGGGAATGAGAAAATACAGAGAGTAAACCCCCGAGCCCTGGTACTGTGTTGGAATCGGCTCTATAGCCCCTTTCAGTAAGAGAGATTGCACTTCCTGTTCGAGCAATTGTAGGTATTCTGGAGACTATTTGTGAGGTCAAGGTGAAATGTTTGGAGGATTGCTGGTAAGCTCCAGGCAATAACCATGCTGGATAATTCAAATCACCCATTTGTCTGTTGGAATAGATTGCCAAATCGGGAGAAATTGTTGAAGTCTTCCCCGACAGGTGTGGTATAGTCGGGGGAAGCGTGGGTGAATCACTGCATTTTAGGGGGAGGGGAGTTACGGGGTGTGCTGCCCTTACACCTACCTTTAAAATTGTTCCCTGTATAACCTCCTCAAAATAAGTCTTGTGAGGGAGAGAACTGGATGTTACCTTTGGAGGTGGAGGTATTCTTGTCTGAGGATGTGGTTTTAGACCCCCTCAGTAAAACAATTGGCGAAAGTAGCCTCTGTTTGAAGGAGACTGGAGCGCTCCCATGGACTCAGCCACTACAGTGTCCTTTTTAGGTTTCGCTGGGGGACGGAGCCGTTAGGCTCCTCCTCCAGAGAAATCTATTGAGTACAGTAAGGCACTCTGGAACACGCCCCCCGTCCCATTGGCTAGCTCCATAAATGGAGCCTAGCCATTGGACGAGGGGCCTGTCCATCAATGCCGGACCAGACACGGGGGCGTTCCCGAGATTCTTTGGCTTTTGCCGACGTCACGCGACGCCGGGAACGCCCCCGAGTCTCCTCCGGCCGGGCCGTGCTTGCTGCTGTCCTGGGCATCGTGAGTGTTTTTCCCCGGCACGTTTCCCGCCTCCCTCCCGCCGTTCGTGTTCTCTCCCGCCCCCCTCACGCCCCCTGTGTCCTCTCCCGCCACCTCCCGCCGTCCGTTCCTCTCCCGCCCCCCCCCCTGTCCTCGTAGGTGCTGCCGCCATTTTTAAAAAAAAAATTTTAATCCGCGGCTGCCCACGCCGCACTTGTGCCAATTTTCGTGCCTCACGCCCCCTGTGTCCTCTCCCGCCCCCTCCCGCCGTCCGTTCCTCTCCCGCCCCCCCACCGTGTCCTCGTAGGTGCTGCCGCCATTTTTTTTAATTTTTTTTTAATCCGCGGCTGCCCACGCCGCACTTGTGCCAATTTTCGTCCTCGTAGGTGCTGCCGCCATTTTTTAAAATTTTTTTTTAATCCGCGGCTGCCCACGCCGCACTTGTGCCAATTTTCGTGCCACCCCGCTTTGCAGCGCAAGAAGAGAGAGAGAGAGGAGCCCGCGCCCGTGCCTGACGGTGGGCGGGGTTGCTGAATCAGGAGAGGGAAGTGAGAGGAAGATGGCGATCTAACTCCTCCTCCGCTGGTGAGCAGACCCTGCGCGAGAAGCCTCGAGCGCACAAAACTTCACCGGCGGCTCCCCTCGCCTCAAAAAGAACAACAAAGCACCGGCGAGGAGCTGCGTGGAGCCGCTAAAAAACCCCCACAGAGAAAGCGGTAGGAGCAGCAGAGCCCGCCTGAGTGCAGCGGCAGCAGTGGGCGTCCCGGGCAAGCTCTTGTAAGATCCTTGCAATTAATCCCGATTTCCGATTGGTAATTGTGTATTTAAATAAATAAATGCAGCCCACGTGCTTTGGGAGAGCGAGCGCGGCGGGAGGAGGGCTTTTTTATGTCCAAACGGGAGATGGTTCATCTGGTTGGGGGGGTTTCTCGCTGCTGGTGTTTCATGAAGTGGTTTATGGGAGGAATTGGTTAACAGAGACTAATAAGCGGGTATAGCGAAAATCCCGTGTGTAGTAGAGCTGCGGGCAGGGGTGGTTTGGTGTGTGCAGTGTGTGTTGTCTCTGTGTGGACTTGGATCTCAAAACACAGTAAGGGACACAGTATAGGAGAGCGAGAGAAAAACACTGCCCTGGGAAAAGCTCGGGCTAAGGGTGACCTCCTTTTTTTCACGGCCGATTGCATTGCTTGGTTTGGTCTATTCTTCAGAGGTCCCCCTTCCTCCTCCTCCTTTTCAGAAGTTGGCCTGCAGGGGAAAGGGCTGGATTCAGGGTCTGATTCGCTCCTAGGAGCAGGGAGGAGGAGGGTGTCGCGTTGCTGCTGCTCCAGGCTCTCTGGTGGTGGTGTGTGCGTGTCTGATGAAGGGGCTGCCTGGAAGAGGTGTTTAGGTGTGCTTGACGTATGTATGTTAAATTCATCAGTTACGTCAGAATTATGGAATAAGTGTGGATTGAGCATTTGGAAACACAAGTGGCAGAAATATGGTGACCCTAAGAGGAAGTAGGGGTTACTAGAGCCCTGGGACTTCCTAATTTTTCCTGTTTTTAATCATACTGGCTGCTAGCCAGATTAGTGTTAGGTGTACCAGGCAGGTATTTTTAAAGTTTAACCCTACCCCCACTCAATACCCTATTCCTTTTCCAACAGTGCTCCCATGCATCTCATAGGTTGTAGCACGCCTCGTTCTGCAACGGCCGGGAAGAACTCTCTGATGAAGAATACCACCAAGGCAAGCACTGTCACCCCTTTGACCCGGCCGACATGGCGAGCACTGTCACCCGCAGAGTAGTGAGTGCAGATTAAAGAGTGACTAGGGAGTGCTAGGGAGTGCAGAGTGACTAGGGAGTGCAGAGTGACTAGGGAGTGCAGAGTGACTAGGGAGTGCAGAGTGACTAGGGAGTGCAGAGTGACTAGGGAGTGCGGAGTGACTAGGGAGTGCGGAGTGACTAGGGAGTGCGGAGTGACTAGGGAGTGCGGAGTGACTAGGGAGTGCGGAGTGACTAGGGAGTGCGGAGTGACTAGGGAGTGCGGAGTGACTAGGGAGTGCGGAGTGACTAGGGAGCGCAAGGGAGTGCAGAGTGACTAGGGAGTGCAGAGTGCTAGGGAGCGCAAGGGAGTGCAGAGTGACTGCAGAGTGCTAGGGAGTGCAGAGTGACTGCAGAGGCTAATGGCAATGTAAATGACAATGCCATTTATTTATCTGTTTTCAAAACCAACACATAAATATAAATTTTGTCATTTACAATGCCAATAGCTCTAACTTTTCCAAAGGCGAAACCATTGCATTGTAAATGCTTGTTTATTTTTTCTAATGCCTGATCTACTTCAGGACCAGATCGATGTTTCTTGTCAAATAGTGTGTTAAGAATGGATTGTTGGACCTTGGGCTTAAACCCAGAGATCCTTAACCAAGCATGTCTCCTAAGCAAAATGCTAGTGTCAACCTCTCTAGTCCCAGTATCAGCAACCTCTAGAGCACACCTTATGGAGGAATTTGAAATCAGCTTACGCTCCTATACTAAATCCTGCACTTTCGCTTTATGCTCGTCTGGGAGATATTGAAGCAATTGCTCCATTTCATCCCAGTATGCCCTATCATACCTGGCTAGAAGGCTCTGTGTATTTGCAATGATCCACTGATTTGCAGCTTGACCAGCTATGTGCTTGCCAGAAGCGTCTATTAACTTAGACTCCTTATCTGGTGGAGGAGCATCCCCTGATGTTTGAGAATTAGGTCGCTTACGAGCATTAGACACTTCCAGTGAATCTAGTGGCAACTGCCACTTGATAAATACTGAGTCTGTTGGGGAGGCTTTATACTTCTTGACAACCCTAGGAGTCAAGATGGATGCTCATACTGGGTCCTTAAAATTTCTTCAGCGTGTTTTATTATGCCCTTAAGCATAGGAAGTGTTTGTGACGACCTATGTGTGGATCCTAAGGTCTCAAACAAAAAATCTTCTTCTAATGATTCTTTGTGCAGTGTCACCCTATGATATTGTGCAACCCTGGCAAGGAGTTCCTGGTGGGATACATTGTCGTCTGGAGGAGATGGCTTGGCTGGATAAAGGTCTGTGCCATTATCTGCTGGAGGATCAATTGTATAATCCGTTCATGGATTATACAACATACGCATCATCAACATCATCGTCATCATGGTGAGATTGTGGAGAATCCGGAGGTGTGATCTGCAAAGGATTTGAAGCTGGAAAAGGGGGTGGTGGAGGGGATGATGGTAGAGGATGAAAAGGGCTGGTATCAACGGATTTCCTCTTTAAAGGGATCTTGTACAGAGTGTCCTCATCAGGAAGCTTATGTTTCTGAGGCAGCTTAGTATGAATATGACCAGTCTCAGGGTTAATATATAGTGTCTTTAGCTTGGGATCTGTTTTCGGTGGAACAATGTCTAAAGTCGGATCCGAAGTAACAACTTTTGGTTTCTGCACCGCTGCTTTCTGGCTGGCATGTGCTGGCCTTTCGGTACGGAAGATTTCGGCTCCGAAGGCTGCTTGGCTTTCGGCATGGAGGATTTCAGCTCCGAGATGTGTTTCTGTTTGGAACCGGAGGGCTTCGGCTCCGAGATGGATTTCTGTTTGGAACCGGAGTGCTTCAGCTCCGATGAGGACTTTTTGTCAACTAGGTACCGAGCTGTAAGGCTTGACTGTTTTGGAGCCGAACCTGGAGGCGGGGCGGCAGAAACGTTGTCCAGGTGCCGACCTTGGCCAGAAGGCAGAGGTGGTGCATAAGCCTTGTGCTTTTTGTGAGTGATCAAGGGGCAAAGGGTCTCCGGTACTCCCGTCACCTTGTCCCTGTTGCAGTTCTTCAGCGTCGAGGTCCAGCTCTCGGAGTCCTGCATGGAGAAGGCTTCTTTCTCCTCTGCCGCTGATGCCTCAACATCTTTTTGAAGGGAATCTTCACCAAAGATGTTCAGCATGTCTTCGATGCTCTGACGCTGTATCTCTACGTCGAGCTCGACAACTGCGAAGAGTTTTCTTCGATCGAAACGATCTGCAACCGTTGCAGTCTTCTTCCCTGGGCTCCGGAGATAAGCACAAGTTACACACCCTGTAACAATCAGTGTGCGGATACTTCACATGGCACTGAGGGCAGAATTTGAACGGTGTCCGTTCCATCGATGGAGAGCTAATCCGACGCGGTTAGGCCCGAAGTCCGTCCACAAAGATTTCTAATCGAAAAGTAGAATCCGTTGACTGAAATGTTACGTGGAGAAGTGGGAAACACGTACAAAACAATACCGTTGAGGCTAGAGAGGACTGCGCATTGAGGGGAACCCGAAGAATGCTTCAAATCGTGCAGCAATACACGTCCGAAAGCGATGGCGGAAAAAACAATCTAACAATGGAGTCCATGCGCACTATCACCGAAAGGAGGAATCACCTTACCTCATGACTAGGAAAGACTTCTTCGAAGAAAAACAATTTGCAAGCATCTGGACCCAACACTAGATGGCAGGAGTATGCAAAGCATGTGTATCTTCAGCACACATGCCTCATACAAGTATTTTTATGGCATGCCTTTGACTGCTCTATTCTTGCAGATGGATGAAGAGAGAAGTCCACAGACAAGGGATCGTTAGAGAGAAAGCTGTTCATATTTTGATGCAATGTTAGCCACAATGACAACACACAAATTCATTGGTGGATTACACTGCACCGTACATAAGGAACCAATCAACCAATATTCAGGAGGGCCACAGTGAGCAGAAAACTGTGCTGAAGATCAATAATTATGTTGCCCTATGGTGTATGGAACTAAATGGTCCACCTACTATATAATGTCTGTAAGGTGAGCAGAGAGAAGTTGATGAAGTTTAAAAGAACATGGTTTATCACACTAAAAATTGATCTATTAATGAACAAGGCTTATGTATGGCACAATGGTGTGAGCTATTTCATCTGCTTCAGGCAAATGCGTAAAACTGCAAAGGAAAAACTTCAAATACCATTGGATGGTTAGTAAGTTAAAACTCTTTATTTTGCCTCCTGAATTCATTATTATGTAGCTAAGCTAGAATTCGCCTAAATGGAAATTTCTACACATGCTTTTTTTTTTGGAAGCCAGTCTTTAGAGAAGAAGCTCCGAGAGGGGTAAAGGATTGGCGGGATCCATCCAGATCGCCAATTTTTTGTGAGCTAATGCACCATGAAGAATCACTATCAATTTATTTTTTATTAATCACGAGGCGATCCTAAACTCGTGTGAAAACGCAAATTATGTTTTCCTCAGCTTCGGAACACACACAAGGCAGAAATTTACAAAAGCCACTTATGAAGTGACATTCTAATAGCTTGATATGATTAAGAAAATTGCTCACTTTGATAGAATATTTAATTTCTATAGCTAGCAAATCGTATCAACTCAGTGAACATCATGTAGTCATACTATGATTTAATACTTGTATCAATGACAGAAGAAGAAAACATCAGTTGCCATAGTTTTTCCCAAAAAACGCAACATAGCAATAAACATAAAAGAGAACAATTGGGTCAGGCACAGGACAGGCAGAGCCATAAGACAGCAGCACTTCCCAATTCTATCTGCCTAGAGGCGCCCACATTGTGTGTGAAAGCGCTACATTTCCATACAGCTAAGTCCAGCTCCCTGATCTTCCATTCAGAGAAAAGACTGCAAGGCAAAGTGCCCGAAGTATACCATGTGCAGTGTTTTCAAGTGCTCAACTACAGGGCAAAATGAAAACTTAAGACAAAAAAACAAGCATTTGCAATGCAATAGGTCTCAAATTTACGTATGTTTAAGCTACTGGCATTGTTAATGACAATCCCTTTTATTTAGGTTTTAAAAACCAAAACATAAATAAAAGGCATTGTCATTTTCAATGCCAATAGCTCAAACTTGCGTAATTGTGAAAACTATTGCACAGCAGATGCTTTTTTTTGTCTCCTGACTCCTGCCTGCAGGGAGGAATCCTGGGTATATCAGGATACCGGAGAGCTCTAAATAAAAGGGGAAGAGAGCAAGTAGTGTTCCTGAGGTGTGGGCAGGATCTGGTAGTAATAGAGCAGGTAAGGAATCAAACAAACAGCTCTGGAAAATATGTTATTACTACTCCTAGATGACACGCAGCTTGTGAGTTTAACCCTCTCTTGAAGGGCTTGGGAGGATTTCCATCCACTATACTGTACTCAAAAGTGGGGATGCATACTCCAATACAGCATGCTTCACATAGCTAGCAACGCAAGCGCTGCCACTAGGCTCGACCTAAAAATGTTTACGTCCAGAAAACCGCTAAAAAAGGAGGACTCTTAGACAAGTCATTTTTTTTTTACTCAAGTCCATGTATAGAAAATGAAGACAGAAAGATTTTTCTAAAAGATCGGTTCCCAAATACAGCCTGTTAGTCAGGAAATATTCTAAATGCAGCTCTCTGGCATGGATCCCGCGTTGGAAATGTTCTTAGCCTCATCAGTAGCAGACTTGACTACGGCAGCGCACTCTATGCTGAGATCAACAAGAACCTCACCCGCAAATTCCAGATTGTCCAGAGCGCCGCCGCCAGACTTGTCCTCAACCTACAGCACCACTGCCACATCAGCTAACACCTACGGACCCTACACTGGGTCCCTGTCGAGAAGAGAATTGCCTTCAAGTTTCTCACCCACGCACACAAGGCCGTCCATAACACCGGACCCATCAACCTGAACCACGCCTCATGTTACACGCTCCCCAGTGCTCTCGGCTCGGCTCAGCTCTCCCTCGCAACGATACCGCAGATCAAGAACACCAGAGCAGGAGGGCGCTCCTTCTCCCTCCTCGCGGCCGAGGCATGGAACTCCCTCCCTGTCTGACAGACCACATCACTCCCATGTTCCTAAAGGACCCTCAAGACCTGGCTTTTCGACGGAACTCAATGATCCTACAGGATCAGCGGACCCCTGCCCCCCCCCCACAACCACCCATCCCTCAGCGCCTTGAGACTTGTTTCCCGGGTGAATAGCTTGCGTTTTACAAACCTGATTGATTGATTGATTAGCCTGCAGCTTCAGGCATGCTCAAATCGAAGCTGCAGGGCCCGACTTCCACCGGGTGCAGTGATTCAGAGGTCAGTGACAACACTAAGGGGTCGATTAGGATCGCGGACGGACTTGAGTCCGTCCGCGACCCCAGAGTATGAGGGAACGTCCGCAGGGGCTGCGGCGTTCCCTCATGTGCGATTAGGATGTGACCGCCACCCTGGCGGTCACATCCTGGATATTTAACATTGCGGCGGGTGCTGCTTCAAGCAGCACCCGCCGCAATGTTAAAAGTGCATGTTTTACATTTACATGCACAAAGCGGCAGGCACCGCGCGGTGCCTGCCGCATTGTGCATGTAAATGCTGGGGGGTACCATAGGTACCCCCCATGTGCACCCCCCACCCGCCAACACCCTGGGGGCCCGCAACGGGCCCCCAAAAACAAAAGTACACATGCTTTTCCACGGCGGAAAAACCGCCGCGGAAAAGCATGTTTACTAATGCTTCCTAATTTGGCTGGCGGTGTCTGATAGACACTGCCAGCCAAATGAGAGCTTTTCCGCCGCGGTTGTAATCCGACCGCGGCGGAAAAGCAGCGGACAGAAACCAAGACCCACCAGCCATCGTAATGCGGCGGTGGGTCTTTGGTGAGTCCGCAGAGGATTTTCCGCCTCCTCCGGGCCGGAGGTGGCTTCCGCCGGCCCGGAGGAGGCGGAAAATCCTCCATCCTAATCGGCCCCTAAATGTGCAGAATTGCAGTGCCTCGATTATACCAATTAAAGTTTGCGTAAGGAAAGCACTATAACCTATGTTGACTTTATGGTGTCCTTGTACAAGTACAGTTAGAGTGACGTCAATACTGATTCTCGTGCTAATCAAAGATTTACTCTAGCAATAATGCCGAAAGAAAGGGAGAGAGAACGCCAACATTACCACTTGAACTCCCTTAAGGAAATGCTCACCTCATTCCCATGGGACTGTAGAAACATTACTTCCTGTTCTGTAAATGTCAGGGAGATCGATTTTACCCGGTGAGCAAGTTGCAAGGAACATAAAGGCATGCTACGGCAATAAGCAGTACTGCCTACAAAAAGAAAAAAAAACGAAAGGGGAGCGGTCGCTAAAGTTAAAGCGTGCCGTGATTGTAAAAAAATAAAGTAACAGATTATAAGGAGCAAGTTGCACAGAAAATAAAGGTGTGCGGCTGCTATAATTACAGAGTGCTGTGCTGCCAAAATCAAGAAAATAACAATAAGGTTGCTGAAAACATGCAAGCAAAGCAGCGCCATTGCAGGAAAGCATATGATGCCAACTCTAGGAGAAAATCATTGAAGAAAATAATGCTTCAAGTCCAAAGAACACGTACAGTGTAACAACCAAAGTAAAAGGACCAGTTCTCATGGGAGTTTACAAATGAAGACAAGGCGGGACTGAGGAGGGACTAATAACCCAATAACAAATTAGAAGCCAGCATTTACGAAGGACAAGGACACAAGCCAATGACAGATGTGGGCGGAGTGTGGCCTGGGCTTCCAGTGCATACTCTAATACAGCATGCCTCACAGAGCGAGCAGCACTTGCGCGCTGCCACTAGGCTCGACCTCACAACCATCTACGCGATAAAAAACCCTTGATGACACTTGTAATGTATTGAAGACCAAACCTTGCTGCATTGTTTCATTAAGCTACTTTTTAGCTGTAAAATTCCAATAAAACGTTCTATATATAAACAAAAACTAACAAAAACATTTCTGGGATTCATAACTTGGGACAGATTGACGAAGGTCATTTTATTTTTTCCGATACTGCCTTTCCTCTGCATGACTTCACCAGTAGGGATCTGCTCATGGGAGGTCTTCTTAATGTTAGATCATTGCCAAAGCATGCTAATGAAATTCAATTACTCATTGATACTCATCACTTGGACGTCCTCTTCCTAACCGAGACTTGGACCCATGCCGATTGTGACATCGAACTAGACTGGGCCTGTCCTCAGGACTATAACATTTTGCATCTTCCTAGACCCAAAGGCCGTGGTGGTGGAGTAGGTATTATCTACCGAGCTATATAACAAACAATGTGCAACAATGGGTCAACAAAAGAGTGCAGCAAACTATGTGACTATGTGTAGAAGAGGGGCACAATTCCTGAATCCCAAGTATCCTTGGTGAAAAAGTGTTCCCATCAGATACCCGTCCTGTACCGCCCTACATCACTTGGGATCCTTCACCCGAAGGAAGTGGAAAGAACCACTTAGGATTAGGTAGAGTGTAGCCTAATCAAAGTGTGAAGGAATGTGAAGTGTGTGGGTTTGAACTTAATAAAGGTATCAGGGGGTACAAAGAATTAACATAAAGCAGTGCATGAAGTGCTCAATGTGGCAACAAGAAGTGGAAGAATTAATATTGGGTTGTGGGAGTGGAAATAGAATTTAATAGAGTCCTACCCACACCCAAGGTTAAAAAACAGTGCAAGTAGTGGTAACAAATAACTACTCAGATTATAACTAGGTCGACATGTTTCTGCAGTGTAGGTTGGTTCAAAGGATACCAGTCTGCTTCATCAGGACCTTCTTATTATTAAAGTGCAACTGCTATTATCAAAAAATATAAGTGTGTAAAAAAGGATCATATCACCTGCAAGCGCCAAAAGGTAAAACAGAAAGAATGACATGTGTAACAACATTTGGCACAATGTCCAACCAAATAACTAGTGTCATTAAAAAACACTGGGGCATTTTGAACACGGGGAATGACACAATACCAGTTCCCTTATTTGCCTTTAAACGGGGACCCAGCCTTAGGGACAAATTGGTCCACACAAGACCTAAAACTGAAATCCCCAAGAACACAGGCACCCTATGGGATATGCCAGCTGTGACTGGACACCACCCGTGCGGACAATGTGCAGCGTGTCCTCAAACCCGCAAATCCACAACACTCGATATTGGCACAGAACATCCCTGGGAACAGCGGAGGTTTACGAACTGTAACAGTTCTAACCTCATCTATTTAATTAGCTGTCCCTGTGGAAAAAAGTACGTGGGGATGACCACGAGAAAGGTAAAGATAAGGATCTCTGAGCACAAGAGCTCAATACGGTGTAACAAGCAAGCAACTCGCATGACTAAACACTTTTTGGAGGCACATCATGCACCAACAGACCTCCAATGGACTGTGCTTGAACAGCCGATGATCCCCAAACATGTCACTAATGTCAGCACATTTCTACACCACAGAGAACAGAGGTGGGTGTACAAACTCCAAACGGACATCACGGGTTTAAATGAAGATATCCCGTGGATGTCCCTATAAATTAGGACACCGAGAGTACAGTACCCAGAGGGTTCAGTTCTAAATGCCAGGTTATCATTAGTCACCTTCCTGAATCCAGTAAGAAATAAAGGATAAAATATTGGTCTGATAAAGACCACATTATGGACTGGTTAAAATAAGATATAGAGATGTAAAGTTACAGTCCAAATCCTTGACCTTTTTAAATCATTTAAAATCATTCTAAATGTCTATACCACAATCCTGCAAACTAGACATCCTTTGGGTTATTTAAACAACATAGGGATCGAGCGCCATAATCGAACTACAAATCCCATCAGTTTTGTAGTCCTAGCACTGATTACGCTTTGTTTAATACACTAACGTCGCCTGAACTACAATTCCCAGTCATTTTGTAGTTCCAGTGCAAATTACAGATTACTTGATACACAAAGTGACCAGTAACCAAGCATGCATGTTATCGCGAGGTTTAGTTCAGCCAATCAGCGGATAGTCAACACTGAGACTATTTCGCCGGTATACGCGCCGGATGACGCGGAGCACACGTGCAGTGCACCGGACCAACCAGCGCAGAGATAAGTAGTTCGCTTCCTGTCCAGTCGGTACCTCCCACTAGTCAGCCTAGAGGAAGGCGAGGAGTACCGACGGACAGGTAAGCGCTATGGGGTGCAAGGGAGGAATCCTTCGTGGCGTCCAGGTCTTCCCTGGGTGGAATCGCTTCTAGGCGATCGACTTCTAAGGCGCGGTAACTCGAATGAGGGGACCGCATAGGCACCGGGGTAAACATTAATAAGGCGCACATAGAGAGAAATGCTGTCTCTCGGTTTCCGAAGTATCGGCAGTATGGACGCAGAAGCCGTTTACTTGGACAAACAGGACCCATTCGTCCTGAGCACAACATAAATAGTTAAATACAGAACTTTGGCGATATTATGGTATTCTAGGAAACACTCGGTATACCATGTCAGAGCTTGGTTGCTTGTTGCATATATTGAGCTATATGTCATTTTTCTGCCGTTTTGAGCAACGTGTTTTTTCAGCAGCATTCAAAAGGCAGATTTAGACTCAACAGAGCAAACAGTGCAAAACCGAAATGTGAGATTATTTCTGCCTAAATTAGAAATTTACAGGGTGATGTAAATACCAACAATAACTCACTTCTACCTGTGTAAAGAAATACCCAATAATGGAGTGAATGGGTTGTCGGATGGAGTTCTGGTAAACTCTTCCTCTTTCATGTTTCCTGTTTTTTGTTTCACATCTAATAGAGCGGTGCTCCATTTGTACCTGAGCTGTTGCCGGGTGAGGTGGAGAGCGCATTCCCCAGAACTTGGGTGAGTGAAATAACTAGATTCAAGCCCAGGATGCATGCACCTGGCCCATACATTTGATCGACATTACAAATACTGACCATGAATTGCTTGGCATACAAATACTTCACGAGCATATCTCTGTGTTTTGCAGCATTCTTTAATAACTGTGTGTATTTTTCTCTATGTGTGTTTGTCTATTGCCTATTTGATTGGACCATATCCACTGGCGCTTGCAGGTGATATGATCCTTTTTTACACACTTATATTTTTTGATAATAGCAGTTGCACTTTAATAATAAGAAGGTCCTGATGAAGCAGACTGGTATCCTTTGAACCAACCTACACTGCAGAAACATGTCGACCTAGTTATAATCTGAGTAGTTATTTGTTACCACTACTTGCACTGTTTTTTAACCTTGGGTGTGGGTAGGACTCTATTAAATTCTATTTCCACTCCCACAACCCAATATTAATTCTTCCACTTCTTGTTGCCACATTGAGCACTTCATGCACTGCTTTATGTTAATTCTTTGTACCCCCTGATACCTTTATTAAGTTCAAACCCACACACTTCACATTCCTTCACACTTTGATTAGGCTACACTCTACCTAATCCTAAGTGGTTCTTTCCACTTCCTTCGGGTGAAGGATCCCAAGTGATGTAGGGCGGTACAGGACGGGTATCTGATGGGAACACTTTTTCACCAAGGATACTTGGGATTCAGGAATTGTGCCCCTCTTCTACACATAGTCACATAGTTTGCTGCACTCTTTTGTTGACCCATTGTTGCACATTGTTTGTTATATAGCTATAGGGACTGCAACAATGCAAGGTCATTAAACATTTTCCCACCCTTGCCCCCCTTATTGTATTATTATCTATCGAGCCTCATGGCTTATCAACATCTTAGACATGGAACCGGTTGCCGGGACCGAGCTCCTCGGCCTCTCCATAAACTGTCATACCGGAGCCACTTTCACGGCAATCATCTGTTATCGCCCTCCAGGAACTTTTAATTCCCAGCAACAGCAATCGCTACTCACCACCTTCACAAACATGGCTACCTCCCACAACAAGTTAATCATTTTAGGTGATTTTAATCTCTGGCCAAACGGCAGTTTGGACACTGGACTGCACAATCTCGTGCTCTCCTGTGAAAGCGTGGGACTCCATCAATTAGTCAAGGAACCCACTCACAAAGCAGGTCACCGACTCGACCTTATTTTCTCTACCCCTCAGCTAGTGCACCTGAACGACATCCTGCCCATGGGCTGGACTTATCATGCTCTCATCAAATTCTAGATCGCTAGCAATGGAGCTAGAAGGCCGGCACAAAGCACCTTTTCAGAATTTATGTACAGAGACTGGAAAGCTCTGGAAAAGTTGAGTTCTACCGGTACCGTGTTTCAAGTGGAAAACAGTTTTTCTCCCACTAATCCGGTGGAGGATAATTATGAGGCCTTTTGTACGAGGATATCCTCAACCACTGACTTCCATATTCCCCTAAAAAGATGTAAACCTAAGGGCAGAGCACCAACCCCCTGGTTTTTTCGATTCTTTGAAAGCCCTCAAATTAGCTTGTAAACAGGCTGAGAGGAAATGTAGGCAAGGCTACTCCGACGTAAACAAGTCACTTTGGAAAAATAAACTCCGGGAATACAAATCTGCAATTGTTAAAAGTAAAGCTACCTACTTTTGCTCTATTATAGTTAAAGCCACCAATAGCTCCAAAAGTATCTTCCATATTCTTAACAACCTTATCCACCCTGACTGTGCCAAAAAATCAATCCCAACCACACAAGCACTCTGCGACAATCTCGCACTATTTTTTAAGGATAAAATTGAGACCATTATCCATAACCTGAATACCTCCCCCCTCACTGGATAGTCCCAACGGCCTTGGGGCTATCACCACTGACTCGGATACGGTAAACCCAGGGTATCTACCCATGGAATGTTTGCGGGAATTCCCCCCTATCTCAGAAACTGATTTTGATAGATTGGTGCATGGGATCACCTCGGGTTCCCCTCTTGACCCTTAGCCCCCAAAAACCTGGAAAGCTTTTGGAACAGAACTCTTCTGCACCCTTCGCAGGATTTGTAACCAATCCCTGCGCTGCGGATTTGTTCCGACTCCTTGGAAGCAGGCCCTTATCACCCCGCTGCTGAAAAAACCCTCCTTGAACCCCGAGTGTTTACTGAACTACCGGCCTATTTCTCTCTTGCCATTCCAGGCGAAAGTTGCCGAACGCTGGGTGAGTTCCTGTCTCTCTAAACTTCTGGAGCAGAATCACATCCTGGACGATATTCAATTTGGTTTTCGTCCTGCCCATGGCACCGAAACGGCTGTCCTTACAGCCATGGAGGATCTTCGTATGCGTGCAGACAGGGGCCAGGCAGTAGCTTTGATCCTGCTGGACCTGTCTGCCGCATTCGATACGTTCAATCATGTGATTTTGCTGAAGAGACTAAGAGAGGCTGGGGTTGATGGCACGGCCCTGATTTGGTTCCAGTCCTACCTGCGGGACAGGAAGCAGGCTGTGTCCCTCCCCCCTTTCCAATCTGCCTTCTCCTCAGTGCCCCATGGGGTGCCTCAAGGCTCATCCATTAGCCCCATTCGTTTTAACGTGTACCTTAAGCCCTTGGTCACGTTAATAAAGTCCCATGGGGTAAAAGCTATAAACTATGCGGATGACACCCAGCTCATCCTTTCTTGGGAGGGGGAAGAATCGATTCCTCTAGAATCGTTTCACGACTGCCTGAGAGATACAGCTGGTTGGCTGTACAAAAACTCCCTGCAATTCAACTCCTCCAAAACCGAGGTTCTGTTTTGCGCCGATAGCCGGATTCCGCGCCTGTTCCCAACCGATTTTTGGCCCCCAGAAGCCCCAGAAAAACCACAGCCGGTCACCACTGTCCGCAACCTGGGTGTCATGATGGACAACAAGCTTAGTATGGAAACCCAGGTTGCGAAAACAGTATGCACCTGCTCGGCCTTACTGCGCTCATTGCGCAAGATCATGCCACTCCTCCCCGCACAAGCCCGAGCGCTAATAGTCAGTTGTACTATTCTTAGTCGCCTTGACTATTGCAACGCATTGCTGCTTGAGTCTCCAGCTGTACTGCTGGACCGACTCCAAAGAGTTCAGACGGCCGCCGCCAAACTAGCCCTTGGCTGGACCAGGAGATCCTCGGCCACAGCGGCCTTAGCCGAGCTGCACTGGCTCCCTCTGAGGCAGCGAGTGGCCTTCAAAGCACTCTGCCTTGTTTTTAAAGCACTGCACGGAGTCGGGCCCAGATCCTTGCAAGCCATGTTTACCTGGTACACTCCTACCAGAACCCTCCGTTCAGCTTCAGCCTGCCTTGTCACAGTACCAAGATTCAACAAGGTTAGGACTGGGGGCAGATCCTTCAGAGTTGCAGCTGCAAAACTATGGAATAGACTGCCCCTTGACATTTGCCAAATATCGCAACTCCTTCCCTTCCGAAAGCGTATCAAAACCTGGCTGTTCCCCTAAACTACTCACTTGGCTACCCGCTCTTAGTTTCCCACTTTAGGAGGAAGTGTTCTCCAGCGCCAGGATACCTGCATGGTGACAGCCGCGCTATATAAATGTTTTAAATAAATAAATAAATAATAATTGAGCAAGTGTGCTTCAAGCTAAATAGAGGACAAATAATAACGGTAACAATTCATACTGAGCTCCAAATTTAACTCAATTTTCAAGTTTGAAAGCAATCTTTTTCAATTTGCAGGTAAATGACTTACGGTCAGCTAACATGGCGATGAGGTCCTGGATAGAGTTGGCTGAGGCATTGATGTGACAGAACCCTATGAACGCACAAAACTTGCTCAACAAATGGAGCTGGCAAGTAGCAAAAGGTGGTTTCCAGGCTGAGGAGCAGCCTAGGAATACCTCAGGCAGACCCAAAATTGGAGGCGGAGCATAGGGGCAGGTGCCCAGCTTAGAGGAGAGGCCACATCAGAAAGATTAAGCTAAGCAAAGGAGAGATGGTCCAAAAAGACGTTACTCCGGCAGCAGGTGCCAGGGCAGAGTGGAGGTGGCACCAAGGGCTGCAGAGAAGGGGTAGAATAGGGAGGAGTAAACAGTAACACCCACGAAGACAAGCTGGAGAACACTGATCCTACATACTGGCCAACGCAGAAAAGAGATGAGATTATCGGTTGCCCAGTAAATGGGGCGGGCTGTATTCACTGCATGAGAGTAAGCCTTTCAAGAAGTCCCTAGGATCAGAAAAAGATATTCCGAGTAAGCAGTTGCATGGGGTAGTCCTACTGTAATTGGCAGGGCCTTAAAACCAACATTGTAGTCACCCAAAGAAGAGAATCATGTGTGATGGTTTTCTGATACGGCAAAAGTGCAATGGATTAGCAGTGTCTTCCCTTATGAGCCTGATCCTGTATAGATGTCATGGAATGCAGTCTGAGGAGCAGCGCGTACACCCCCAAGGCCCAGAAGTTGGGAAGCCATTGTAGGGTCCAGAGAAAGCCAATGATGCCCACACCCACACCTTAGACTTACAAGTTAACTCTTGAAAGTTCCAAGATGTAGGCATTAAGCCGCTTGAACAAGATCCTAGATGCAACCAGACTTCAATGGCAAGTATTGTGTTATAACTAAATAACGGGAGGTTGGTGGGTGGTTTTCAGGGGAGGAGGCCAAGTGTGGCCTATGTTGGGATAACAGCGATTTTCATAAAACCAGCAGGAGAGAGAGTATTGGTGACAGTTCAAAGAAAGGCCGAAATCTGGTTCACACTCTGAGCAAACCTCTATTGCAAGATATACATGTGGTTGTGGGCTAGGAGGCCTGGAACTCAATACATTTAGTTACCTAAAAAGGTAAAGCAAAAGAAAACAGTGTGATCTATTCAACTTCGAAGACCCTAAAGGTTGCGGCACGGCAAGAAAGGGGCAGCTAAGAATTCCAGAGACAAACCAGCTACACTCCTAACGAGAGGACATTCCGGACTGGCATAGGGAACTCTCCTGGTGCAGCCTATCTAACAATAAAATAGCTTACACACTGTACTTTGACATTTCACAGACGTGATGCTGGATCAGGCAAAGCCCTTATCTGCCTGGGGCACCCACATTTTGTGTGAAAGCGCTAAATTTCCTTACAGTCAATCCCAGCTCTGTGAAATTCTATTTGCATCGTAAAGTGTCTAATGCATAACTCGTACAGTGTTCTGAAGCGATCAACTGCTGGGCAAAATGAAAATGTAAAAAGACTAAACAAAAGCCATCCCAGCTATGAAAAGAAATAATGTTCCAGTAACCTCTGATGAAGCAGGCAGAAATCCCGAAACCAGCTAGAGAATGTCAGAAAAAAACTCAAAGATGTTGCAGTGAACACTTGCAAGGATGAAGCCTTGACTAGGACCTTTCTGGTGGTCATCTTTAAGGAACTACAAGCCGACATTGATGCAGTCTGTTTCAAACTCTAGCATAATCTCAAGGACACCCTCAATAGGTTTCCAAATTGGGCAAGAGTGTGGGCTCATTTGAAAAAAAAACAATGATATGCCATCCCCCAACAATGTCTGCCTTTCATCTCTCTCGAGTTAGCTTTAGTATCAGAGATGCGTGGGATTGTCCTCCTAGGTGATGCAAATGAGATAACAAGCGAGAAAGCCCTCAATCCGTCTGCTGTGCTAGGAACTGTACACGTCATGTCACAATCTGAAATACAGAAAGATACCTAATCGGTTGACAATTCTCAACTCTTTTACCAGGACGAGTGTCATAAAAGTACCAACCACACAAACCTCCCCAACTTTCATCAGCTCTAATCTAATTAAATGTGACCATATTACATTCCACTGTCACAGGCAGTCTAGGATTATTTGGTAATGGGACCGCCATTAAACACAGAAGACCAGAGACACCCTTATTGTCAAATGCTGCCAAGCCCACACTGATTGAGCAACTGTGTTCCCCTGACCGAATGGCCTTCTCACCTGTTTGACCAGGAATGTGTTGAGTGGGCAGGGATACTCACACACTCTGCTTGAATGGACACAGGAGGTTTCCAGGACTTCACATAGTATCAATAAAAGAGAAAATGTGGCGGGCAGCTTAAATGTGGCGGGCAGCTCAAAGGGATTGTACTATATTTGGTTTTGAGAATCTTTCAGTGTTATGGATGAGTCAGTATGTCCAAGCTACGTCGAGGATGCCTACCAGCCCACAATAGTCTAATCAACATGGTACAAATACCTTTAAAGAAAGATCTGCTCAGAAGGATTGAAATACAGAACAAGCATTTACAATGCAATGGTCTCGGCATTATTAAAGGTAGAGCTATTGGCATTGCTTATGACAAATATTTTTATTTTTATATCATAAATAAATGGCTTTGTCATTTACAATGCCAATGGCTTAAATCGCTCGCATATGCATGACCTATTGCACTCACTACAACCATCACCCCCAGCACTCGCTAAAACCCTCACAGAATTCCACTCCAGAACTCACTACAACCCTCGCCCCCAGCTCTCACTAAATACCTCACTGGAACACACTCCCACTCCAGAACGCACTACAACCATCACCCCCAGCACTCACAAAAACCCTCACAGAATCCGACTTCCACTCCAGAACTCACTACAAACCTCGCCCCCAGCACTCACTAAATCCCTCACAGAATCAGACTTCCACTCCAGAACTCACTACAACCCTCACTGCAAAACACACACCCTCCAACACTCACTTAATACCTAACTGGAACACACTCCCACTCCAGAACTCACTACAACCCTCACCCCCAGCACTCACTAAATCCCTCACAGAATCAGACTTCCACTCCAGAACTCACTACAACCCTCACTGCAACCCAATCACCGTCCAGCACTTCCCTCTGCACTGGCGCACTCACTTCAGCCCTCTCTGTCCCTCCCGACCCTCACTGCACCCTCCGAGCCTTCACTCTGCCTGCTCCTCACACTTAAGCTCACTACACACTCCTTCCTCTGCATTAAACCTTTGAATCTCTGTAATTAAAAAAATAGGCACCCACCATCCTCGGTGCATCAATACAGCCCTCAGTTTACCCTGCCCCTCTCTCACTCTCCCTTCCCTCTCTGCCCCCCCCTCCCCCGCCCACAGATGAAACAAAAGTGCCTTGTACATGATAAAGGATAATCCCTACGATGATCTACTCTACTGGCTGCCACAAATATAATGGTGGGATGTTTATTTTCCCACCAACTGTCTCAGGTGAACGGCAGGGGATATGTATTTATAGGCCATCTGACACATTTATTCTGTTTGAGGATCTGCAAATAAAATAAGGCTGATGTGACTGGACCCAAGATCCTGCGCCCCATCAAATGACTGTTCACTGAGGAGCGCGCCCCATCAAATGCCTGGACCAGAGGGGCAGCACCCTCATATGACTGTTCCCAGAGGGCAGCAGACGCTCCTGTGACTGCTCCTCGAGGCTGTGTCTTCTCACGTGGCTGGGGCAGAGGGCCCTCTCAAGGGGTAGTTCACCGTGAAGTGGCTGGACCAGGAGGGCAGAGCCCCCTCAGTTTATTGGACCCAGGGGGGCAGTGCCACCTGACATGGCTGGAACCAGTAGGGGCAGGACCTCCCCCGGCAGCAGGGGTCCCTATTCTGACCCACCTTAAACGAGCCGCATCGCCTGTGATTTGTTGTGGACTTCCTAAAAATGTCGTGCTACTGTGTGGTTTTCAAATTCCTTCGTCTAGCTGATCCCATAAGACACTTCACAAAGTGCACCCAATGTATTTAAAATGCGCTTTGCAGCGTGACCCTCTTGCACCCAGGGGTGGAGGGAGATTATTTGTGCGTCCCGCCACCCCGCCCCTTCTGCTTTGGTTAACCACCACGGCCTACAACGCATGTACTCCAAGCATTTTGTACTGTGCAGGACACCGAAGTTGAGCTTTGAGGGTTGCGCAAAATGGAGGCCAGGGTTAAAATAAGTTTGCTCCAAAGTTTAAAACATATGCCACTGCCTCCTGCTTCTGTGTGTCCTGCTTATTGGCACAACCACTAGTATGCGTAGGCACACTATTCGATGTTTTATTTTGTAAAGGTCTACTCTGAAGGTAACACTGAAAGAAAAGAGAACGCGGGTGGCACCAGATCTGTCTGTGTGAGGGAGGGGGCGGGGCTTCCAAGGGTCTGGATCTAGGGGCTGGTGGGCACTGCATGGATTCTGCCCTTTGCCATTGAGGGTCATGGTTATGTTTGGTGGCAGAGGGTGTATTTGTGCGGTGAATTTTAAGTGTCTTTGAGGTCAAGGAAGCCAACAGCACATGCCCGATGCGCTCTGCCCTACCCCCCACCCCCCACACTGTGAGTCCTCAGTTCTGCCCCTGGGGTCATAGCTTGTGCCCTGGAGCCCGAGCACGGCCGCTCCCCGCCAGCCTCACAGCTCCCTCATCCGTGCGC